>NW_027422252.1:0-220417 GCF_037893015.1 Macrotis lagotis | reverse complement strand
GCCTTGTTTCAACTTGCCATAGCCTTGCTTGCTTTGCCTTGCTTTGCCTTGCCTTCCTTCCATTCCGTTACTCTTTGCTTGCCTTCCGTGCATTGCCTAGCCTTGCGTTGTCGTGCCTTAGCCTTGCCTCGCCTAACCGTGCCTTGCCTTGCGTTACCCTTTCCTTGCCTTGCCGTGCATTGCCTAGCCGTGCGTTGTCGTGCATTAGCCTCGCCTTGCCTTACCGTGCCTTGCCTTGCGTTACCCTTTCCTTGCCTGGCCGTGCATTGCTTAGCCTTGCGTTGCCGTGCCCTAGCCTTGTTTCCCCTTGCCGTGCCGTGCCTTTTGTCACACTTGCCTTGCCTTGCTTTGCCTTGCCTTCCTTTCCTTCCGTTACTCTTTCCTTGCCTAGCCGTGCACTGCGTAGCCTTGCGTTGTCGTGCATTACCCTTGCCTCGCCTGACGGTGCCTTGCCTTGCGTTACCCTTTCCTTGCCTTGCCGTGCATTGCCTAGCCGTGCGTTGCAGTGCCTTAGCCTTGTTTCCCCTTGCCGTGCCGTTCCTTCCGTTACCCTTGCCTTGCCTTGCTTTCCCTTGCCTTCCTTGCCTTCCGTTACTCTTTGCTTGCCTTCCGTGCATTGCCTATCCTTGCGTTGTCGTTCCTTAGCCTTGCCTCGCCTGACCGTGCCTTGCCTTGCGGTACCCTTTCCTTGCCTTGCCGTGCATTGCCTAGCCGTGCGTTGTCGTGCATTTGCCTTGTCTTGCCTCACCGTGCCTTGCCTTGCGTTACCCTTTCCTTGCCTTGCCGTGAATTGCCTAGCCCTGCATTGTCGTGCCTTAGCTTTGTTTCCCCTTACCGTGCCGTTCCTTCCGTTACCCTTGCCTTGCCTTGCTTTCCCTTGCCTTCCTTGCCTTCCGTTACTCTTTGCTTGCCTTCCGTGCATTGCCTAGCCTTGCGTTGTCGTGTCTTAGCCTTTTTTCACCTTGCCATAGCCTTGCTTGCGTTGCCTTGCTTTGCCTTGCCTTCCTTGCCTTCCTTTACTCTTTGCTTGCCTTCCGTGCATTGCCTAGGCTTGCGTTGTCGTGTCTTAGACTTTGTTCACCTTGCCATAGCCTTGCTTGCGTTGCCTTGCTTTGCCTTGCATTCCTTGCCTTCCGTTACTCTGTGCTTGCCTTCCGTGCATTGCCTAGCCTTGCGTTGTCGTGCATTAGCCTTGCCTCCCAAAACCGTGCCTTGCCTTGCGTTACCATTTCCTTGCCTTGCCCTGCATTGCCTAGCCCTGTGTTGTCGTTCCTTAGTCTTGTTTGCCCTTACCGTGCCGTTCCTTCCGTTACCCTTGCCTTCCCCTTCTTTCCCTAGCCTTCCTTGCCTTCCGTTACTCTTTCCTTGCCTTCCGTGCATTGCCTAGCCTTGCGTTGTCGTGCCTTAGCCTTGCCTAGCCTGATCGTGCCTTGCCTTGCGTTACCCTTTCCTTGCCTTGCCGTGAATTGCCTAGCCGTGCGTTGTCGTGCATCAGCCTTGCCTTGCCTCACCGTGCCTTGCCTTGCGTTACCCTTACCTTGCCTTGCTTTCCCTTGCTTTCCTTGCATTCCGTTACTCTTTGCTTTCCTTCCGTGCATTGCCTAGCCTTGCGTTGTCGTGCCTTAGCCTTGCCTCGCCTGACAGTGCCTGGCCTTGCGTTACCCTTTCCTTGCCTTGCCGTGCACTGCCTAGCCTTGCCTTGTCGTGCCTTAGCCTTGCCTCGCCTGACAGTGCCTTGCCTTGCGTTACCTTTTCCTTGGCTGGCCGTGCATTGCCTAGCGTTGCGTTGTGGTGCCTTAGCCTTGTTTCACCTTGCCATAGCCTTGCTTGCTTTGCCTTGCTTTGCCTTGCCTTCCTTCCATTCCGTTACTCTTTGCTTGCCTTCCGTGCATTGCCTAGCCTTGCGTTGTCGTGCCTTAGCCTTTTTTCAACTTGCATAGCCTTGCTTGCGTTGCCTTGCTTTGCCTTGCATTCCTTGCCTTCCGTTACTCTTTGCTTCCCTTCCGTGCATTGCCTAGCCTTGCGTTGTCGTGCCTTAGCCTTGCCTCGCGTAACCGTGCCTTGCCTTGCGTTACCCTTTCCTTGCCTTGCCTTGCATTGCCTAGCCGTGCGTTGTCGTGCATCAGCCTTGCTTTGCCTCACCGTGCCTTGCCTTGCGTTACCCTTTCCTTGCCTTGCCGTGCATTGCCTAGCCGTGCGTTGCCGTGCCTTAGCCTTGTTTCCCCTTGCCGTGCCGTTCCTTCCGTTACCCTTGCCTTGCCTTGCTTTCCCTTGCCTTCCTTGCCTTCCGTTACTCTTTGCTTGCCTTCCGTGCATTGCCTAGCCTTGCGTTGTCGTGTCTTAGCCTTTTTTCACCTTGCCATAGCCTTGCTTGCGTTGCCTTGCTTTGCCTTGCCTTCCTTGCCTTCCGTTACTCTTTGCTTGCCTTCCGTGCATTGCCTAGCCTTGCGTTGTCATGCATTAGCCTTGCCTCCCCAAACCGTGCCTTGCCTTGCGTTACCCTTTCCTTGCCTTGCCCTGCATTGCCTAGCCCTGTGTTGTCGTGCCTTAGCCTTGTTTCCCCTTGCCGTGCCGTTCCTTCCGTTACCCTTGCCTTGCCTGCTTTCCCTTGCTTTCCTTGCCTTCCGTTACTCTTTGCTTTCCTTCCGTGCATTGCCTAGCCTTGCGTTGTCGTGCCTTAGCCTTGCCTCGCCTGACAGTCCCTTGCCTTGCGTTACCCTTTCCTTGCCTTGCCGTGCACTGCCTAGCCTTGCCTTGTCGTGCATTAGCCTTGCCTTGACTGACCGTGCCTTGCCTGGCGTTACCCTTTCCTTGCCTTGCCGTGCATTGCCTAGCCGTGCGTTGTCGTGCCTTAGCCTTGTTTCCCCTTGCCGTGCCGTTCCTTCCGTTACCCTTGCCTTGCCTTGCTTTCCCTTGCTTTCCTTGCCTTCCGTTACTCTTTGCTTTCCTTCCGTGCATTGCCTAGCCTTGCGTTGTCGTGCCTTAGCCTTGCCTCGCCTGACAGTGCCTTGCCTTGCGTTACCCTTTACTTGCGTTGCCGTGCACTGCCTAGCCTTGCCTTGTCGTGCATTAGCCTTGCCTTGCCTGACCGTGCCTTGCCTGGCGTTACCCTTTCCTTGCCTTGCCGTGCATTGCCTAGCCGTGCGTTGCCGTTCCTTAGCCTTGTTTCCCCTTGCCGTGCCTTGCCTTTTGTTACACTTGCCTTGCCTTGCTTTGCCTTGCCTTCCTTTCCTTCCGTTACTCTTTCCTTGCCTAGTTGTGCACTGCCTAGCCTTGCGATGTCGTGCATTAGCTTTGCCTCGCCTGACATTGCCTTGCCTTGCGTTACCCTTTCCTTGCCTTCCGTGCATTGCCTTGCCTTGCGTTGACGTGCCTTAGCCTTGCCTTGCCTGACCGTGCCTTGCCTGGCGTTACCCTTTCCTTGCCTTGCAGTGCACTGCCAACCTTGCCTTGTCGTGCATTAGCCTTGCCTTGCCTGACCGTGCCTTGCCTGGCGTTACCCTTTCCTTGCCTTGCCGTGCATTGCCTAGCCGTGCGTTGTCGTGCCTTAGCCTTGTTTCCCCTTGCCGTGCCGTTCCTTCCGTTACAATTGCCTTGCCTTGCTTTCCCTTGCCTTCCTTGCCTTCCGTTACTCTTTGCTTGCCTTCCGTGCATTGCCTAGCCTTGCGTTGTCGTTCCTTAGCCTTGCCTCCCCTGACCGTGCCTTGCCTTGCGGTACCCTTTCCTTGCCTTGCCGTGCATTGCCTAGCCGTGCGTTGTCGTGCATTTGCCTTGTCTTGCCTCACCGTGCCTTGCCTTGCGTTACCCTTTCCTTGCCTTGCCGTGCATTGCCTAGCCCTGCATTGTCGTGCCTTAGCTTTGTTTCCCCTTACCGTGCCGTTCCTTCCGTTACCCTTGCCTTGCCTTGCTTTCCCTTGCCTTCCTTGCCTTCCGTTACTCTTTGCTGGCATTACGTGCATTGCCTAGCCTTGCGTGGTCGTGCCTTAGCCTTTTTTCACCTTGCCATAGCCTTGCTTGCGTTGCCTTGCTTTGCCTTGCATTCCTTGCCTTCCGTTACTCTTTGCTTGCCTTCCGTGCATTGCCTAGCCTTGCGTTGTCGTGCATTAGCCTTGCCTCCCCAAACCGTGCCTTGCCTTGCGTTACCCTTTCCTTGCCTTGCCCTGCATTGCCTAGCCCTGTGTTGTCGTGCCTTAGACTTGTTTCCCCTTGCCGTGCCGTTCCTTCCGTTACCCTTGCCTTGCCTTGCTTTCCCTTGTTTTCCTTGCCTTCCGTTACTCTTTGCTTGCCGTCCGTGCATTGCCTAGCCTTGCGTTGTCGTGCCTTAGCCTTGCCTCGCCTGACAGAGCCTTGCCTTGCGTTACCTTTTCCTTGGCTGGCCGTGCATTGCCTCGCGTTGCGTTGTGGTGCCTTAGCCTTGTTTCACCTTGCCATAGCCTTGCTTGCTTTGCCTTGCTTTGCCTCGCCTTCCTTCCATTCCGTTACTCTTTCCTTGCCGTCCGTGCATTGCCTAGCCTTGCGTTGTCCTGCCTTAGCCTTGCCTCGCCTAACCGTGCCTTGCCTTGCGTTACCCTTTCCTTGCCTTGCCGTGCATTGCCTAGCCGTGCGTTGTCGTGCATTAGCCTCGCCTTGCCTTACCGTGCCTTGCCTGGCGTTACCCTTTCCTTGCCTTGCCGTGCATTGCCTAGCCGTGCGTTGTCGTGCCTTAGCCTTGTTTCCCCTTGCCGTGCCGTTCCTTCCGTTACCATTGCCTTGCCTTGCTTTCCCTTGCCTTCCTTGCCTTCCGTTACTCTTTGCTTGCCTAGTTGTGCACTGCCTAGCCGTGCGTTGTCGTGCATTTGCCTTGTCTTGCCTCACCGTGCCTTGCCTTGCGTTACCCTTTCCTTGCCTTGCCGTGCATTGCCTAGCCCTGCATTGTCGTGCCTTATCTTTGTTTCCCCTTACCGTGCCGTTCCTTCCGTTACCCTTGCCTTGCCTTGCTTTCCCTTGCCTTCCTTGCCTTCCGTTACTCTTTGCTTGCCTTCCGTGCATTGCCTAGCCTTGCGTTGTCGTGTCTTAGCCTTTTTTCACCTTGCCATAGCCTTGCTTGCGTTGCCTTGCTTTGCCTTGCCTTCCTTGCCTTCCTTTACTCTTTCCTTGCCTTCCGTGCATTGCCTAGCCTTGCGTGGTCGTGCCTTAGCCTTTTTTCACGTTGCCATAGCCTTGCTGGCGTTGCCTTGCTTTGCCTTGCATTCCTTGCCTTCCGTTACTCTTTGCTTGCCTTCCGTGCATTGCCTAGCCTTGCGTTGTCGTGCATTAGCCTTGCCTCCCCAAACCGTACCTTGCCTTGCGTTACCCTTTCCTTGCCTTGCCCTGCATTGCCTAGCCCTGTGTTGTCGTGCCTTAGCCTTGTTTCCCCTTGCCGTGCCGTTCCTTCCGTTACCCTTGCCTTGCCTTGCTTTCCCTTGTTTTCCTTGCCTTCCGTTACTCTTTGCTTGCCGTCCGTGCATTGCCTAGCCTTGCGTTGTCGTGCCTTAGCCTTGCCTCGCCTGACAGTGCCTTGCCTTGCGTTACCTGTTCCTTGGCTGGCCGTGCATTGCCTCGCGTTGCGTTGTGGTGCCTTAGCCTTGTTTCACCTTGCCATAGCCTTGCTTGCTTTGCCTTGCTTTGCCTCGCCTTCCTTCCATTCCGTTACTCTTTGCTTGCCGTCCGTGCATTGCCTAGCCTTGCGTTGTCCTGCCTTAGCCTTGCCTCGCCTAACCGTGCCTTGCCTTGCGTTACCCTTTCCTTGCCTTGCCGTGCATTGCCTAGCCGTGCGTTGCCGTGCCTTAGCCTTGTTTCCCCTTGCCGTGCCGTTCCTTCCGTTACCCTTGCCTTGCCTTGCTTTCCCTTGCCTTCCTTGCCTTCCGTTACTCTTTGCTTGCCTTCCGTGCATTGCCTATCCTTGCGTTGTCGTTCCTTAGCCTTGCCTCGCCTGACCGTGCCTTGCCTTGCGTTACCCTTTCCTTGCCTTGCCGTGCATTGCCTAGCCGTGCGTTGTCGTGCATTAGCCTCGCCTTGCCTTACCGTGCCTTGCCTTGCGTTACCCTTTCCTTGCCTGGCCGTGCATTGCTTAGCCTTGCGTTGCCGTGCCCTAGGTTGTTTCCCCTTCCCGTGCCGTGCCTTTTGTTACACTTGCCTTGCCTTGCTTTGCTTTGCCTTCCTTTCCTTCCGTTACTCTTTCCTTGCCTAGCCGTGCACTGCGTAGCCTTGCGTTGTCGTGCATTACCCTTGCCTCGCCTCACCGTGCCTTGCCTTGCGTTACCCTTTCCTTGCCTTGCCGTGCATTGCCTAGCCCTGCATTGTCGTGCCTTAGCTTTGTTTCCCCTTACCGTGCCGTTCCTTCCGTTACCCTTGCCTTGCCTTGCTTTCCCTTGCCTTCCTTGCCTTCCGTTACTCTTTGCTTGCCTTCCGTGCATTGCCTAGCCTTGCGTTGTCGTGTCTTAGCCTTTTTTCACCTTGCCATAGCCTTGCTTGCGTTGCCTTGCTTTGCCTTGCCTTCCTTGCCTTCCTTTACTCTTTGCTTGCCTTCCGTGCATTGCCTAGCCTTGCGTTGTCGTGTCTTCGCCTTTGTTCACCTTGCCATAGTCTTGCTTGCGTTGCCTTGCTTTGCCTTGCATTCCTTGCCTTCCGTTACTCTTTGCTTGCCTTCCGTGCATTGCCTAGCCTTGCGTTGTCGTGCATTAGCCTTGCCTCCCCACACCGTGCCTTGCCTTGCGTTACCCTTTCCTTGCCTTGCCCTGCATTGCCTAGCCCTCTGGTGTCGTGCCTTAGCCTTGTTTCCCCTTGCCGTGCCGTTCCTTCCGTTACCCTTGCCTTGCCTTGCTTTCCCTTGCTTTCCTTGCCTTCCGTTACTCTTTGCTTTCCTTCCGTGCATTGCCTAGCCTTGCGTTGTCGTGCCTTAGCCTTGCCTCGCCTGACAGTGCCTTGCTTTGCGTTACCTTTTCCTTGGCTGGCGGTGCATTGCCTAGCGTTGCGTTGTGGTGCCTTAGCCTTGTTTCACCTTGCCATAGCCTTGCTTGCTTTGCCTTGCTTTGCCTTGCCTTCCTTCCATTCCGTTACTCTTTGCTTGCCTTCCGTGCATTGCCTAGCCTTGCGTTGTCGTGCCTTAGCCTTTTTTCAACTTGCATAGCCTTGCTTGCGTTGCCTTGCTTTGCCTTGCATTCCTTGCCTTCCGTTACTCTTTGCTTCCCTTCCGTGCATTGCCTAGCCTTGCGTTGTCGTGCCTTAGCCTTGCCTCGCGTAACCGTGCCTTGCCTTGCGTTACCCTTTCCTTGCCTTGCCGTGCATTGCCTAGCCGTGCGTTGTCGTGAATCAGCCTTGCTTTGCCTCACCGTGCCTTGCCTTGCGTTACCCTTTCCTTGCCTTGCCGTGCATTGCCTAGCCGTGCGTTGCCGTGCCTTAGCCTTGTTTCCCCTTGCCGTGCCGTTCCTTCCGTTACCCTTGCCTTGCCTTGCTTTCCCTTGCCTTCCTTGCCTTCCGTTACTCTTTGCTTGCCTTCCGTGCATTGCCTAGCCTTGCGTTGTCGTGTCTTAGCCTTTTTTCACCTTGCCATAGCCTTGCTTGCGTTGCCTTGCTTTGCCTTGCCTTCCTTGCCTTCCGTTACTCTTTGCTTGCCTTCCGTGCATTGCCTAGCCTTGCGTTGTCATGCATTAGCCTTGCCTCCCCAAACCGTGCCTTGCCTTGCGTTACCCTTTCCTTGCCTTGCCCTGCATTGCCTAGCCCTGTGTTGTCGTGCCTTAGCCTTGTTTCCCCTTGCCGTGCCGTTCCTTCCGTTACCCTTGCCTTGCCTGCTTTCCCTTGCTTTCCTTGCCTTCCGTTACTCTTTGCTTTCCTTCCGTGCATTGCCTAGCCTTGCGTTGTCGTGCCTTAGCCTTGCCTCGCCTGACAGTCCCTTGCCTTGCGTTACCCTTTCCTTGCCTTGCCGTGCACTGCCTAGCCTTCCCTTGTCGTGCATTAGCCTTGCCTTGCCTTGCCTTGCCTGGCGTTACTCTTTCCTTGCCTTGCCGTGCATTGCCTAGCCGTGCGTTGTCGTGCCTTAGCCTTGTTTCCCCTTGCCGTGCCGTTCCTTCCGTTACCCTTGCCTTGCCTTGCTTTCCCTTGCTTTCCTTGCCTTCCGTTACTCTTTGCTTTCCTTCCGTGCATTGCCTAGCTTTGCGTTGTCGTGCCTTAGCCTTGCCTCGCCTGACAGTGCCTTGCCTTGCGTTACCCTTTACTTGCGTTGCCGTGCACTGCCTAGCCTTGCCTTGTCGTGCATTAGCCTTGCCTTGCCTGACCGTGCCTTGCCTGGCGTTACCCTTTCCTTGCCTTGCCGTGCATTGCCTAGCCGTGCGTTGCCGTTCCTTAGCCTTGTTTCCCCTTGCCGTGCCTTGCCTTTTGTTACACTTGCCTTGCCTTGCTTTGCCTTGCCTTCCTTTCCTTCCGTTACTCTTTCCTTGCCTAGTTGTGCACTGCCTAGCCTTGCGATGTCGCGCATTAGCTTTGCCTCGCCTGACAGTGCCTTGCCTTGCGTTACCCTTTCCTTGCCTTCCGTGCATTGCCTACCCTTGCGTTGTCGTGCCTTAGCCTTGCCTCGCCTGACAGTGCCTTGCCTTGCGTTACCTTTTCCTTGGCTGGCGGTGCATTGCCTAGCGTTGCGTTGTGGTGCCTTAGCCTTGTTTCACCTTGCCATAGCCTTGCTTGCTTTGCCTTGCTTTGCCTTGCCTTCCTTCCATTCCGTTACTCTTTGCTTGCCTTCCGTGCATTGCCTAGCCTTGCGTTGTCGTGCCTTAGCCTTTTTTCAACTTGCCATAGCCTTGCTTGCGTTGCCTTGCTTTGCCTTGCATTCCTTGCCTTCCGTTACTCTTTGCTTCCCTTCCGTGCATTGCCTAGCCTTGCGTTGTCGTGCCTTAGCCTTGCCTCGCGTAACCGTGCCTTGCCTTGCGTTACCCTTTCCTTGCCTTGCCGTGCATTGCCTAGCCGTGCGTTGTCGTGAATCAGCCTTGCTTTGCCTCACCGTGCCTTGCCTTGCGTTACCCTTTCCTTGCCTTGCCGTGCATTGCCTAGCCGTGCGTTGCCGTGCCTTAGCCTTGTTTCCCCTTGCCGTGCCGTTCCTTCCGTTACCCTTGCCTTGCCTTGCTTTCCCTTGCCTTCCTTGCCTTCCGTTACTCTTTGCTTGCCTTCCGTGCATTGCCTAGCCTTGCGTTGTCGTGTCTTAGCCTTTTTTCACCTTGCCATAGCCTTGCTTGCGTTGCCTTGCTTTGCCTTGCCTTCCTTGCCTTCCGTTACTCTTTGCTTGCCTTCCGTGCATTGCCTAGCCTTGCGTTGTCATGCATTAGCCTTGCCTCCCCAAACCGTGCCTTGCCTTGCGTTACCCTTTCCTTGCCTTGCCCTGCATTGCCTAGCCCTGTGTTGTCGTGCCTTAGCCTTGTTTCCCCTTGCCGTGCCGTTCCTTCCGTTACCCTTGCCTTGCCTGCTTTCCCTTGCTTTCCTTGCCTTCCGTTACTCTTTGCTTTCCTTCCGTGCATTGCCTAGCCTTGCGTTGTCGTGCCTTAGCCTTGCCTCGCCTGACAGTCCCTTGCCTTGCGTTACCCTTTCCTTGCCTTGCCGTGCACTGCCTAGCCTTCCCTTGTCGTGCATTAGCCTTGCCTTGACTGACCGTGCCTTGCCTGGCGTTACCCTTTCCTTGCCTTGCCGTGCATTGCCTAGCCGTGCGTTGTCGTGCCTTAGCCTTGTTTCCCCTTGCCGTGCCGTTCCTTCCGTTACCCTTGCCTTGCCTTGCTTTCCCTTGCTTTCCTTGCCTTCCGTTACTCTTTGCTTTCCTTCCGTGCATTGCCTAGCTTTGCGTTGTCGTGCCTTAGCCTTGCCTCGCCTGACAGTGCCTTGCCTTGCGTTACCCTTTACTTGCGTTGCCGTGCACTGCCTAGCCTTGCCTTGTCGTGCATTAGCCTTGCCTTGCCTGACCGTGCCTTGCCTGGCGTTACCCTTTCCTTGCCTTGCCGTGCATTGCCTAGCCGTGCGTTGCCGTTCCTTAGCCTTGTTTCCCCTTGCCGTGCCTTGCCTTTTGTTACACTTGCCTTGCCTTGCTTTGCCTTGCCTTCCTTTCCTTCCGTTACTCTTTCCTTGCCTAGTTGTGCACTGCCTAGCCTTGCGATGTCGTGCATTAGCTTTGCCTCGCCTGACAGTGCCTTGCCTTGCGTTACCCTTTCCTTGCCTTCCGTGCATTGCCTTGCCTTGCGTTGACGTGCCTTAGCCTTGCCTCGCCTGACAGTGCCTTGCCTTGCGTTACCCTTTCCTTGCCTTGCAGTGCACTGCCAACCTTGCCTTGTCGTGCATTAGCCTTGCCTTGCCTGACCGTGCCTTGCCTGGCGTTACCCTTTCCTTGCCTTGCCGTGCATTGCCTAGCCGTGCGTTGTCGTGCCTTAGCCTTGTTTCCCCTTGCCGTGCCGTTCCTTCCGTTACAATTGCCTGCCTTGCTTTCCCTTGCCTTCCTTGCCTTCCGTTACTCTTTGCTTGCCTTCCGTGCATTGCCTAGCCTTGCGTTGTCGTTCCTTAGCCTTGCCTCCCCTGACCGTGCCTTGCCTTGCGGTACCCTTTCCTTGCCTTGCCGTGCATTGCGTAGCCGTGCGTTGTCGTGCATTTGCCTTGTCTTGCCTCACCGTGCCTTGCCTTGCGTTACCCTTTCCTTGCCTTGCCGTGCATTGCCTAGCCCTGCATTGTCGTGCCTTAGCTTTGTTTCCCCTTACCGTGCCGTTCCTTCCGTTACCCTTGCCTTGCCTTGCTTTCCCTTGCCTTCCTTGCCTTCCGTTACTCTTTGCTTGCCTTCCGTGCATTGCCTAGCCTTGCGTTGTCGTGTCTTAGCCTTTTTTCACCTTGCCATAGCCTTGCTTGCGTTGCCTTGCTTTGCATTGCCTTCCTTGCCTTCCTTTACTCTTTGCTTGCCTATCGTGCATTGCCTAGCCTTGCGTGGTCGTGCCTTAGCCTTTTTTCACCTTGCCATAGCCTTGCTGGCGTTGCCTTGCTTTGCCTTGCATTCCTTGCCTTCCATTACTCTTTGCTTGCCTTCCGTGCATTGCCTAGCCTTGCGTTGTCGTGCATTAGCCTTGCCTCCCCAAACCGTACCTTGCCTTGCGTTACCCTTTCCTTGCCTTGCCCTGCATTGCCTAGCCCTGTGTTGTCGTGCCTTAGCCTTGTTTCCCCTTGCCGTGCCGTTCCTTCCGTTACCCTTGCCTTGCCTTGCTTTCCCTTGCTTTCCTTGCCTTCCGTTACTCTTTGCTTGCCCTCCGTGCATTGCCTAGCCTTGCGTTGTCGTGCCTTAGCCTTGCCTCGCCTAACCGTGCCTTGCCTTGCGTTACCCTTTCCTTGCCTTGCCGTGCATTGCCTAGCCGTGCGTTGTCGTGCATTAGCCTCGCCTTGCCTTACCGTGCCTTGCCTTGCGTTACCCTTTCCTTGCCTGGCCGTGCATTGCTTAGCCTTGCGTTGCCGTGCCCTAGCCTTGTTTCCCCTTGCCGTGCCGTGCCTTTTGTCACACTTGCCTTGCCTTGCTTTGCCTTGCCTTCCTTTCCTTCCGTTACTCTTTCCTTGCCTAGCCGTGCACTGCGTAGCCTTGCGTTGTCGTGCATTACCCTTGCCTCGCCTGACGGTGCCTTGCCTTGCGTTACCCTTTCCTTGCCTTGCCGTGCATTGCCTAGCCGTGCGTTGCAGTGCCTTAGCCTTGTTTCCCCTTGCCGTGCCGTTGCTTCCGTTACCCTTGCCTTGCCTTGCTTTCCCTTGCCTTCCTTGCCTTCCGTTACTCTTTGCTTGCCTTCCGTGCATTGCCTATCCTTGCGTTGTCGTTCCTTAGCCTTGCCTCGCCTGACCGTGCCTTGCCTTGCGGTACCCTTTCCTTGCCTTGCCGTGCATTGCCTAGCCGTGCGTTGTCGTGCATTTGCCTTGTCTTGCCTCACCGTGCCTTGCCTTGCGTTACCCTTTCCTTGCCTTGCCGTGAATTGCCTAGCCCTGCATTGTCGTGCCTTAGCTTTGTTTCCCCTTACCGTGCCGTTCCTTTCGTTACCCTTGCCTTGCCTTGCTTTCCCTTGCCTTCCTTGCCTTCCGTTACTCTTTGCTTGCCTTCCGTGCATTGCCTAGCCTTGCGTTGTCGTGTCTTAGCCTTTTTTCACCTTGCCATAGCCTTGCTTGCGTTGCCTTGCTTTGCCTTGCCTTCCTTGCCTTCCTTTACTCTTTGCTTGCCTTCCGTGCATTGCCTAGCCTTGCGTTGTCGTGTCTTAGACTTTGTTCACCTTGCCATAGCCTTGCTTGCGTTGCCTTGCTTTGCCTTGCATTCCTTGCCTTCCGTTACTCTGTGCTTGCCTTCCGTGCATTGCCTAGCCTTGCGTTGTCGTGCATTAGCCTTGCCTCCCAAAACCGTGCCTTGCCTTGCGTTACCATTTCCTTGCCTTGCCCTGCATTGCCTAGCCCTGTGTTGTCGTTCCTTAGTCTTGTTTGCCCTTACCGTGCCGTTCCTTCCGTTACCCTTGCCTTCCCCTTCTTTCCCTAGCCTTCCTTGCCTTCCGTTACTCTTTCCTTGCCTTCCGTGCATTGCCTAGCCTTGCGTTGTCGTGCCTTAGCCTTGCCTAGCCTGATCGTGCCTTGCCTTGCGTTACCCTTTCCTTGCCTTGCCGTGAATTGCCTAGCCGTGCGTTGTCGTGCATCAGCCTTGCCTTGCCTCACCGTGCCTTGCCTTGCGTTACCCTTACCTTGCCTTGCTTTCCCTTGCTTTCCTTGCATTCCGTTACTCTTTGCTTTCCTTCCGTGCATTGCCTAGCCTTGCGTTGTCGTGCCTTAGCCTTGCCTCGCCTGACAGTGCCTGGCCTTGCGTTACCCTTTCCTTGCCTTGCCGTGCACTGCCTAGCCTTGCCTTGTCGTGCCTTAGCCTTGCCTCGCCTGACAGTGCCTTGCCTTGCGTTACCTTTTCCTTGGCTGGCCGTGCATTGCCTAGCGTTGCGTTGTGGTGCCTTAGCCTTGTTTCACCTTGCCATAGCCTTGCTTGCTTTGCCTTGCTTTGCCTTGCCTTCCTTCCATTCCGTTACTCTTTGCTTGCCTTCCGTGCATTGCCTAGCCTTGCGTTGTCGTGCCTTAGCCTTTTTTCAACTTGCATAGCCTTGCTTGCGTTGCCTTGCTTTGCCTTGCATTCCTTGCCTTCCGTTACTCTTTGCTTCCCTTCCGTGCATTGCCTAGCCTTGCGTTGTCGTGCCTTAGCCTTGCCTCGCGTAACCGTGCCTTGCCTTGCGTTACCCTTTCCTTGCCTTGCCTTGCATTGCCTAGCCGTGCGTTGTCGTGCATCAGCCTTGCTTTGCCTCACCGTGCCTTGCCTTGCGTTACCCTTTCCTTGCCTTGCCGTGCATTGCCTAGCCGTGCGTTGCCGTGCCTTAGCCTTGTTTCCCCTTGCCGTGCCGTTCCTTCCGTTACCCTTGCCTTGCCTTGCTTTCCCTTGCCTTCCTTGCCTTCCGTTACTCTTTGCTTGCCTTCCGTGCATTGCCTAGCCTTGCGTTGTCGTGTCTTAGCCTTTTTTCACCTTGCCATAGCCTTGCTTGCGTTGCCTTGCTTTGCCTTGCCTTCCTTGCCTTCCGTTACTCTTTGCTTGCCTTCCGTGCATTGCCTAGCCTTGCGTTGTCATGCATTAGCCTTGCCTCCCCAAACCGTGCCTTGCCTTGCGTTACCCTTTCCTTGCCTTGCCCTGCATTGCCTAGCCCTGTGTTGTCGTGCCTTAGCCTTGTTTTCCCTTGCCGTGCCGTTCCTTCCGTTACCCTTGCCTTGCCTGCTTTCCCTTGCTTTCCTTGCCTTCCGTTACTCTTTGCTTTCCTTCCGTGCATTGCCTAGCCTTGCGTTGTCGTGCCTTAGCCTTGCCTCGCCTGACAGTCCCTTGCCTTGCGTTACCCTTTCCTTGCCTTGCCGTGCACTGCCTAGCCTTGCCTTGTCGTGCATTAGCCTTGCCTTGACTGACCGTGCCTTGCCTGGCGTTACCCTTTCCTTGCCTTGCCGTGCATTGCCTAGCCGTGCGTTGTCGTGCCTTAGCCTTGTTTCCCCTTGCCGTGCCGTTCCTTCCGTTACCCTTGCCTTGCCTTGCTTTCCCTTGCTTTCCTTGCCTTCCGTTACTCTTTGCTTTCCTTCCGTGCATTGCCTAGCCTTGCGTTGTCGTGCCTTAGCCTTGCCTCGCCTGACAGTGCCTTGCCTTGCGTTAGCCTTTACTTGCGTTGCCGTGCACTGCCTAGCCTTGCCTTGTCGTGCATTAGCCTTGCCTTGCCTGACCGTGCCTTGCCTGGCGTTACCCTTTCCTTGCCTTGCCGTGCATTGCCTAGCCGTGCGTTGCCGTTCCTTAGCCTTGTTTCCCCTTGCCGTGCCTTGCCTTTTGTTACACTTGCCTTGCCTTGCTTTGCCTTGCCTTCCTTTCCTTCCGTTACTCTTTCCTTGCCTAGTTGTGCACTGCCTAGCCTTGCGATGTCGTGCATTAGCTTTGCCTCGCCTGACAGTGCCTTGCCTTGCGTTACCCTTTCCTTGCCTTCCGTGCATTGCCTTGCCTTGCGTTGACGTGCCTTAGCCTTGCCTCGCCTGACAGTGCCTTGCCTTGCGTTACCCTTTCCTTGCCTTGCAGTGCACTGCCAACCTTGCCTTGTCGTGCATTAGCCTTGCCTTGCCTGACCGTGCCTTGCCTGGCGTTACCCTTTCCTTGCCTTGCCGTGCATTGCCTAGCCGTGCGTTGTCGTGCCTTAGCCTTGTTTCCCCTTGCCGTGCCGTTCCTTCCGTTACAATTGCCTGCCTTGCTTTCCCTTGCCTTCCTTGCCTTCCGTTACTCTTTGCTTGCCTTCCGTGCATTGCCTAGCCTTGCGTTGTCGTTCCTTAGCCTTGCCTCCCCTGACCGTGCCTTGCCTTGCGGTACCCTTTCCTTGCCTTGCCGTGCATTGCCTAGCCGTGCGTTGTCGTGCATTTGCCTTGTCTTGCCTCACCGTGCCTTGCCTTGCGTTACCCTTTCCTTGCCTTGCCGTGCATTGCCTAGCCCTGCATTGTCGTGCCTTAGCTTTGTTTCCCCTTACCGTGCCGTTCCTTCCGTTACCCTTGCCTTGCCTTGCTTTCCCTTGCCTTCCTTGCCTTCCGTTACTCTTTGCTGGCATTACGTGCATTGCCTAGCCTTGCGTGGTCGTGCCTTAGCCTTTTTTCACCTTGCCATAGCCTTGCTTGCGTTGCCTTGCTTTGCCTTGCATTCCTTGCCTTCCGTTACTCTTTGCTTGCCTTCCGTGCATTGCCTAGCCTTGCGTTCTCGTGCATTAGCCTTGCCTCCCCAAACCGTGCCTTGCCTTGCGTTACCCTTTCCTTGCCTTGCCCTGCATTGCCTAGCCCTGTGTTGTCGTGCCTTAGACTTGTTTCCCCTTGCCGTGCCGTTCCTTCCGTTACCCTTGCCTTGCCTTGCTTTCCCTTGTTTTCCTTGCCTTCCGTTACTCTTTGCTTGCCGTCCGTGCATTGCCTAGCCTTGCGTTGTCGTGCCTTAGCCTTGCCTCGCCTGACAGAGCCTTGCCTTGCGTTACCTTTTCCTTGGCTGGCCGTGCATTGCCTCGCGTTGCGTTGTGGTGCCTTAGCCTTGTTTCACCTTGCCATAGCCTTGCTTGCTTTGCCTTGCTTTGCCTCGCCTTCCTTCCATTCCGTTACTCTTTCCTTGCCGTCCGTGCATTGCCTAGCCTTGCGTTGTCCTGCCTTAGCCTTGCCTCGCCTAACCGTGCCTTGCCTTGCGTTACCCTTTCCTTGCCTTGCCGTGCATTGCCTAGCCGTGCGTTGTCGTGCATTAGCCTCGCCTTGCCTTACCGTGCCTTGCCTGGCGTTACCCTTTCCTTGCCTTGCCGTGCATTGCCTAGCCGTGCGTTGTCGTGCCTTAGCCTTGTTTCCCCTTGCCGTGCCGTTCCTTCCGTTACCATTGCCTTGCCTTGCTTTCCCTTGCCTTCCTTGCCTTCCGTTACTCTTTGCTTGCCTAGTTGTGCACTGCCTAGCCGTGCGTTGTCGTGCATTTGCCTTGTCTTGCCTCACCGTGCCTTGCCTTGCGTTACCCTTTCCTTGCCTTGCCGTGCATTGCCTAGCCCTGCATTGTCGTGCCTTATCTTTGTTTCCCCTTACCGTGCCGTTCCTTCCGTTACCCTTGCCTTGCCTTGCTTTCCCTTGCCTTCCTTGCCTTCCGTTACTCTTTGCTTGCCTTCCGTGCATTGCCTAGCCTTGCGTTGTCGTGTCTTAGCCTTTTTTCACCTTGCCATAGCCTTGCTTGCGTTGCCTTGCTTTGCCTTGCCTTCCTTGCCTTCCTTTACTCTTTCCTTGCCTTCCGTGCATTGCCTAGCCTTGCGTGGTCGTGCCTTAGCCTTTTTTCACGTTGCCATAACCTTGCTGGCGTTGCCTTGCTTTGCCTTGCATTCCTTGCCTTCCGTTACTCTTTGCTTGCCTTCCGTGCATTGCCTAGCCTTGCGTTGTCGTGCATTAGCCTTGCCTCCCCAAACCGTGCCTTGCCTTGCGTTACCCTTTCCTTGCCTTGCCCTGCATTGCCTAGCCCTGTGTTGTCGTGCCTTAGCCTTGTTTCCCCTTGCCGTGCCGTTCCTTCCGTTACCCTTGCCTTGCCTGCTTTCCCTTGCTTTCCTTGCCTTCCGTTACTCTTTGCTTTCCTTCCGTGCATTGCCTAGCCTTGCGTTGTCGTGCCTTAGCCTTGCCTCGCCTGACAGTGCCTTGCCTTGCGTTACCTTTCCTTGCCTTGCCGTGCACTGCCTAGCCTTCCCTTGTCGTGCATTAGCCTTGCCTTGACCTGACCGTGCCTTGCCTGGCGTTACCCTTTCCTTGCCTTGCCGTGCATTGCCTAGCCGTGCGTTGTCGTGCCTTAGCCTTGTTTCCCCTTGCCGTGCCGTTCCTTCCGTTACCCTTGCCTTGCCTTGCTTTCCCTTGCTTTCCTTGCCTTCCGTTACTCTTTGCTTTCCTTCCGTGCATTGCCTAGCCTTGCGTTGTCGTGCCTTAGCCTTGCCTCGCCTGACAGTGCCTTGCCTTGCGTTACCCTTTACTTGCGTTGCCGTGCACTGCCTAGCCTTGCCTTGTCGTGCATTAGCCTTGCCTTGCCTGACCGTGCCTTGCCTGGCGTTACCCTTTCCTTGCCTTGCCGTGCATTGCCTAGCCGTGCGTTGCCGTTCCTTAGCCTTGTTTCCCCTTGCCGTGCCTTGCCTTTTGTTACACTTGCCTTGCCTTGCTTTGCCTTGCCTTCCTTTCCTTCCGTTACTCTTTCCTTGCCTAGTTGTGCACTGCCTAGCCTTGCGATGTCGTGCATTAGCTTTGCCTCGCCTGACAGTGCCTTGCCTTGCGTTACCCTTTCCTTGCCTTCCGTGCATTGCCTAGCCTTGCGTTGACGTGCCTTAGCCTTGCCTCGCCTGACAGTGCCTTGCCTTGCGTTACCCTTTCCTTGCCTTGCAGTGCACTGCCTAGCCTTGCCTTGTCGTGCATTAGCCTTGCCTTGCCTGACCGTGCCTTGCCTGGCGTTACCCTTTCCTTGCCTTGCCGTGCATTGCCTAGCCGTGCGTTGTCGTGCCTTAGCCTTGTTTCCCCTTGCCGTGCCGTTCCTTCCGTTACCATTGCCTTGCCTTGCTTTCCCTTGCCTTCCTTGCCTTCCGTTACTCTTTGCTTGCCTTCCGTGCATTGCCTAGCCTTGCGTTGTCGTTCCTTAGCCTTGCCTCCCCTGACCGTGCCTTGCCTTGCGGTACCCTTTCCTTGCCTTGCCGTGCATTGCCTAGCCGTGCGTTGTCGTGCATTTGCCTTGTCTTGCCTCACCGTGCCTTGCCTTGCGTTACCCTTTCCTTGCCTTGCCGTGCATTGCCTAGCCCTGCATTGTCGTGCCTTAGCTTTGTTTCCCCTTACCGTGCCGTTCCTTCCGTTACCCTTGCCTTGCCTTGCTTTCCCTTGCCTTCCTTGCCTTCCGTTACTCTTTGCTTGCCTTCCGTGCATTGCCTAGCCTTGCGTTGTCGTGTCTTAGCCTTTTTTCACCTTGCCATAGCCTTGCTTGCGTTGCCTTGCTTTGCCTTGCCTTCCTTGCCTTCCTTTACTCTTTGCTTGCCTTCGTGCATTGCCTAGCCTTGCGTGGTCGTGCCTTAGCCTTTTTTCACCTTGCCATAGCCTTGCTGGCGTTGCCTTGCTTTGCCTTGCATTCCTTGCCTTCCTTACTCTTTGCTTGCCTTCCGTGCATTGCCTAGCCTTGCGTTGTCGTGCATTAGCCTTGCCTCCCCAAACCGTACCTTGCCTTGCGTTACCCTTTCCTTGCCTTGCCCTGCATTGCCTAGCCCTGTGTTGTCGTGCCTTAGCCTTGTTTCCCCTTGCCGTGCCGTTCCTTCCGTTACCCTTGCCTTGCCTTGCTTTCCCTTGCTTTCCTTGCCTTCCGTTACTCTTTGCTTGCCCTCCGTGCATTGCCTAGCCTTGCGTTGTCGTGCCTTAGCCTTGCCTCGCCTAACCGTGCCTTGCCTTGCGTTACCCTTTCCTTGCCTTGCCGTGAATTGCCTAGCCGTGCGTTGTCGTGCATTAGCCTCGCCTTGCCTTACCGTGCCTTGCCTTGCGTTACCCTTTCCTTGCCTGGCCGTGCATTGCTTAGCCTTGCGTTGCCGTGCCCTAGCCTTGTTTCCCCTTGCCGTGCCGTGCCTTTTGTTACACTTGCCTTGCCTTGCTTTGCCTTGCCTTCCTTTCCTTCCGTTACTCTTTCCTTGCCTAGCCGTGCACTGCGTAGCCTTGCGTTGTCGTGCATTACCCTTGCCTCGCCTGACCGTGCCTTGCCTTGCGTTACCCTTTCCTTGCCTTGCCGTGCATTGCCTAGCCGTGCGTTGCAGTGCCTTAGCCTTGTTTCCCCTTGCCGTGCCGTTCCTTCCGTTACCCTTGCCTTGCCTTGCTTTCCCTTGCCTTCCTTGCCTTCCGTTACTCTTTGCTTGCCTTCCGTGCATTGCCTATCCTTGCGTTGTCGTTCCTTAGCCTTGCCTCGCCTGACCGTGCCTTGCCTTGCGGTACCCTTTCCTTGCCTTGCCGTGCATTGCCTAGCCGTGCGTTGTCGTGCATTTGCCTTGTCCCTTGCCTCACCGTGCCTTGCCTTGCGTTACCCTTTCCTTGCCTTGCCGTGCATTGCCTAGCCCTGCATTGTCGTGCCTTAGCTTTGTTTCCCCTTACCGTGCCGTTCCTTCCGTTACCCTTGCCTTGCCTTGCTTTCCCTTGCCTTCCTTGCCTTCCGTTACTCTTTGCTTGCCTTCCGTGCATTGCCTAGCCTTGCGTTGTCGTGTCTTAGCCTTTTTTCACCTTGCCATAGCCTTGCTTGCGTTGCCTTGCCTTTGCCTTGCCTTCCTTGCCTTCCTTTACTCTTTGCTTGCCTTCCGTGCATTGCCTAGCCTTGCGTTGTCGTGTCTTAGCCTTTTTTCACCTTGCCATAGCCTTGCTTGCGTTGCCTTGCTTTGCCTTGCATTCCTTGCCTTCCGTTACTCTTTGCTTGCCTTCCGTGCATTGCCTAGCCTTGCGTTGTCGTGCATTAGCCTTGCCTCCCCAAACCGTGCCTTGCCTTGCGTTACCATTTCCTTGCCTTGCCCTGCATTGCCTAGCCCTGTGTTGTCGTTCCTTAGTCTTGTTTGCCCTTACCGTGCCGTTCCTTCCGTTACCCTTGCCTTCCCCTTCTTTCCCTAGCCTTCCTTGCCTTCCGTTACTCTTTGCTTGCCTTCCGTGCATTGCCTAGCCTTGCGTTGTCGTGCCTTAGCCTTGCCTCGCCTGACCGTGCCTTGCCTTGCGTTACCCTTTCCTTGCCTTGCCGTGCATTGCCTAGCCGTGCGTTGTCGTGCATCAGCCTTGCCTTGCCTCACCGTGCCTTGCCTTGCGTTACCCTTACCTTGCCTTGCTTTCCCTTGCTTTCCTTGCCTTCCGTTACTCTTTGCTTTCCTTCCGTGCATTGCCTAGCCTTGCGTTGTCGTGCCTTAGCCTTGCCTCGCCTGACAGTGCCTTGCCTTGCGTTACCCTTTCCTTGCCTTGCCGTGCACTGCCTAGCCTTGCCTTGTCGTGCCTTAGCCTTGCCTCGCCTGACAGTGCCTTGCCTTGCGTTACCTTTTCCTTGGCTGGCGGTGCATTGCCTAGCGTTGCGTTGTGGTGCCTTAGCCTTGTTTCACCTTGCCATAGCCTTGCTTGCTTTGCCTTGCTTTGCCTTGCCTTCCTTCCATTCCGTTACTCTTTGCTTGCCTTCCGTGCATTGCCTAGCCTTGCGTTGTCGTGCCTTAGCCTTTTTTCAACTTGCATAGCCTTGCTTGCGTTGCCTTGCTTTGCCTTGCATTCCTTGCCTTCCGTTACTCTTTGCTTCCCTTCCGTGCATTGCCTAGCCTTGCGTTGTCGTGCCTTAGCCTTGCCTCGCCTAACCGTGCCTTGCCTTGCGTTACCCTTTCCTTGCCTTGCCGTGCATTGCCTAGCCGTGCGTTGTCGTGCATTAGCCTTGCTTTGCCTCACCGTGCCTTGCCTTGCGTTACCCTTTCCTTGCCTTGCCGTGCATTGCCTAGCCGTGCGTTGCCGTGCCTTAGCCTTGTTTCCCCTTGCCGTGCCGTTCCTTCCGTTACCCTTGCCTTGCCTTGCTTTCCCTTGCCTTCCTTGCCTTCCGTTACTCTTTGCTTGCCTTCCGTGCATTGCCTAGCCTTGCGTTGTCGTGTCTTAGCCTTTTTTCACCTTGCCATAGCCTTGCTTGCGTTGCCTTGCTTTGCCTTGCCTTCCTTGCCTTCCGTTACTCTTTGCTTGCCTTCCGTGCATTGCCTAGCCTTGCGTTGTCGTGCATTAGCCTTGCCTCCCCAAACCGTGCCTTGCCTTGCGTTACCCTTTCCTTGCCTTGCCCTGCATTGCCTAGCCCTGTGTTGTCGTGCCTTAGCCTTGTTTCCCCTTGCCGTGCCGTTCCTTCCGTTACCCTTGCCTTGCCTGCTTTCCCTTGCTTTCCTTGCCTTCCGTTACTCTTTGCTTTCCTTCCGTGCATTGCCTAGCCTTGCGTTGTCGTGCCTTAGCCTTGCCTCGCCTGACAGTCCCTTGCCTTGCGTTACCCTTTCCTTGCCTTGCCGTGCACTGCCTAGCCTTGCCTTGTCGTGCATTAGCCTTGCCTTGACTGACCGTGCCTTGCCTTGCGTTACCCTTTCCTTGCCTTGCCGTGCATTGCCTAGCCGTGCGTTGTCGTGCCTTAGCCTTGTTTCCCCTTGCCGTGCCGTTCCTTCCGTTACCCTTGCCTTGCCTTGCTTTCCCTTGCTTTCCTTGCCTTCCGTTACTCTTTGCTTTCCTTCCGTGCATTGCCTAGCCTTGCGTTGTCGTGCCTTAGCCTTGCCTCGCCTGACAGTGCCTTGCCTTGCGTTACCCTTTACTTGCGTTGCCGTGCACTGCCTAGCCTTGCCTTGTCGTGCATTAGCCTTGCCTTGCCTGACCGTGCCTTGCCTGGCGTTACCCTTTCCTTGCCTTGCCGTGCATTGCCTAGCCGTGCGTTGCCGTTCCTTAGCCTTGTTTCCCCTTGCCGTGCCTTGCCTTTTGTTACACTTGCCTTGCCTTGCTTTGCCTTGCCTTCCTTTCCTTCCGTTACTCTTTCCTTGCCTAGTTGTAAACTGCCTAGCCTTGCGATGTCGTGCATTAGCTTTGCCTCGCCTGACAGTGCCTTGCCTTGCGTTACCCTTTCCTTGCCTTCCGTGCATTGCCTAGCCTTGCGTTGACGTGCCTTAGCCTTGCCTCGCCTGACAGTGCCTTGCCTTGCGTTACCCTTTCCTTGCCTTGCAGTGCACTGCCAGCCTTGCCTTGTCGTGCATTAGCCTTGCCTTGCCTGACCGTGCCTTGCCTGGCGTTACCCTTTCCTTGCCTTGCCGTGCATTGCCTAGCCGTGCGTTGTCGTGCCTTAGCCTTGTTTCCCCTTGCCGTGCCGTTCCTTCCGTTACCATTGCCTTGCCTTGCTTTCCCTTGCCTTCCTTGCCTTCCGTTACTCTTTGCTTGCCTTCCGTGCATTGCCTAGCCTTGCGTTGTCGTTCCTTAGCCTTGCCTCCCCTGACCGTGCCTTGCCTTGCGGTACCCTTTCCTTGCCTTGCCGTGCATTGCCTAGCCGTGCGTTGTCGTGCATTTGCCTTGTCTTGCCTCACCGTGCCTTGCCTTGCGTTACCCTTTCCTTGCCTTGCCGTGCATTGCCTAGCCCTGCATTGTCGTGCCTTAGCTTTGTTTCCCCTTACCGTGCCGTTCCTTCCGTTACCCTTGCCTTGCCTTGCTTTCCCTTGCCTTCCTTGCCTTCCGTTACTCTTTGCTTGCCTTCCGTGCATTGCCTAGCCTTGCGTTGTCGTGTCTTAGCCTTTTTTCACCTTGCCATAGCCTTGCTTGCGTTGCCTTGCTTTGCCTTGCCTTCCTTGCCTTCCTTTACTCTTTGCTTGCCTTCCGTGCATTGCCTAGCCTTGCGTGGTCGTGCCTTAGCCTTTTTTCACCTTGCCATAGCCTTGCTGGCGTTGCCTTGCTTTGCCTTGCATTCCTTGCCTTCCGTTACTCTTTGCTTGCCTTCCGTGCATTGCCTAGCCTTGCGTTGTCGTGCATTAGCCTTGCCTCCCCAAACCGTACCTTGCCTTGCGTTACCCTTTCCTTGCCTTGCCCTGCATTGCCTAGCCCTGTGTTGTCGTGCCTTAGCCTTGTTTCCCCTTGCCGTGCCGTTCCTTCCGTTACCCTTGCCTTGCCTTGCTTTCCCTTGCTTTCCTTGCCTTCCGTTACTCTTTGCTTGCCTTCCGTGCATTGCCTAGCCTTGCGTTGTCGTGCCTTAGCCTTGCCTCCGCTGACAGTGCCTTGCCTTGCGTTACCTTTTCCTTGGCTGGCCGTGCATTGCCTGGCGTTGCGTTGTGGTGCGGTGCCTTAGCCTTGTTTCAACTTGCCATAGCCTTGCTTCCTTTGCCTTGCTTTGCCTTGCCTTCCTTCCATTCCGTTACTCTTTGCTTGCCTTCCGTGCATTGCCTAGCCTTGCGTTGTCGTGCCTTAGCCTTGCCTCGCCTAACCGTGCCTTGCCTTGCGTTACCCTTTCCTTGCCTTGCCGTGCATTGCCTAGCCGTGCGTTGTCGTGCATTAGCCTCGCCTTGCCTTACCGTGCCTTGCCTTGCGTTACCCTTTCCTTGCCTGGCCGTGCATTGCTTAGCCTTGCGTTGCCGTGCCCTAGCCTTGTTTCCCCTTGCCGTGCCGTGCCTTTTGTTACACTTGCCTTGCCTTGCTTTGCCTTGCCTTCCTTTCCTTCCGTTACTCTTTCCTTGCCTAGCCGTGCACTGCGTAGCCTTGCGTTGTCGTGCATTACCCTTGCCTCGCCTGACGGTGCCTTGCCTTGCGTTACCCTTTCCTTGCCTTGCCGTGCATTGCCTAGCCGTGCGTTGCAGTGCCTTAGCCTTGTTTCCCCTTGCCGTGCCGTTCCTTCCGTTACCCTTGCCTTGCCTTGCTTTCCCTTGCCTTCCTTGCCTTCCGTTACTCTTTGCTTGCCTTCCGTGCATTGCCTATCCTTGCGTTGTCGTTCCTTAGCCTTGCCTCGCCTGACCGTGCCTTGCCTTGCGGTACCCTTTCCTTGCCTTGCCGTGCATTGCCTAGCCGTGCGTTGTCGTGCATTTGCCTTGTCTTGCCTCACCGTGCCTTGCCTTGCGTTACCCTTTCCTTGCCTTGCCGTGCATTGCCTAGCCCTGCATTGTCGTGCCTTAGCTTTGTTTCCCCTTACCGTGCCGTTCCTTCCGTTACCCTTGCCTTGCCTTGCTTTCCCTTGCCTTCCTTGCCTTCCGTTACTCTTTGCTTGCCTTCCGTGCATTGCCTAGCCTTGCGTTGTCGTGTCTTAGCCTTTTTTCACCTTGCCATAGCCTTGCTTGCGTTGCCTTGCTTTGCCTTGCCTTCCTTGCCTTCCTTTACTCTTTGCTTGCCTTCCGTGCATTGCCTAGCCTTGCGTTGTCGTGTCTTAGCCTTTGTTCACCTTGCCATAGCCTTGCTTGCGTTGCCTTGCTTTGCCTTGCATTCCTTGCCTTCCGTTACTCTTTGCTTGCCTTCCGTGCATTGCCTAGCCTTGCGTTGTCGTGCATTAGCCTTGCCTCCCAAACCGTGCCTTGCCTTGCGTTACCCTTTCCTTGCCTTGCCCTGCATTGCCTAGCCCTGCGTTGTCGTGCCTTAGCCTTGTTTCCCCTTGCCGTGCCGTTCCTTCCGTTACCCTTGCCTTGCCTTGCTTTCCCTTGCTTTCCTTGCCTTCCGTTACTCTTTGCTTTCCTTCCGTGCATTGCCTAGCCTTGCGTTGTCGTGCCTTAGCCTTGCCTCGCCTGACAGTGCCTTGCCTTGCGTTACCTTTTCCTTGGCTGGCGGTGCATTGCCTAGCGTTGCGTTGTGGAGCCTTAGCCTTGTTTCACCTTGCCATAGCCTTGCTTGCTTTGCCTTGCTTTGCCTTGCCTTCCTTCCATTCCGTTACTCTTTGCTTGCCTTCCGTGCATTGCCTAGCCTTGCGTTGTCGTGCCTTAGCCTTTTTTCACCTTGCCATAGCCTTGCTTGCGTTGCCTTGCTTTGCCTTGCTTTCCTTGCCTTCCGTTACTCTTTGCTTGCCTTCCGTGCATTGCCTAGCCTTGCGTTGTCGTGCATTAGCCTTGCCTCCCCAAACCGTGCCTTGCCTTGCGTTACCATTTCCTTGCCTTGCCCTGCATTGCCTAGCCCTGTGTTGTCGTTCCTTAGTCTTGTTTGCCCTTACCGTGCCGTTCCTTCCGTTACCCTTGCCTTCCCCTTCTTTCCCTAGCCTTCCTTGCCTTCCGTTACTCTTTCCTTGCCTTCCGTGCATTGCCTAGCCTTGCGTTGTCGTGCCTTAGCCTTGCCTGGCCTGATCGTGCCTTGCCTTGCGTTACCCTTTCCTTGCCTTGCCGTGAATTGCCTAGCCGTGCGTTGTCGTGCATCAGCCTTGCCTTGCCTCACCGTGCCTTGCCTTGCGTTACCCTTACCTTGCCTTGCTTTCCCTTGCTTTCCTTGCATTCCGTTACTCTTTGCTTTCCTTCCGTGCATTGCCTAGCCTTGCGTTGTCGTGCCTTAGCCTTGCCTCGCCTGACAGTGCCTGGCCTTGCGTTACCCTTTCCTTGCCTTGCCGTGCACTGCCTAGCCTTGCCTTGTCGTGCCTTAGCCTTGCCTCGCCTGACAGTGCCTTGCCTTGCGTTACCCTTTCCTTGCCTGGCCGTGCATTGCTTAGGCTTGCGTTGCCGTGCCTTAGCCTTGTTTCCCCTTGCCGTGCCGTGCCTTTTGTTACACTTGCCTTGCCTTGCTTTGCCTTGCCTTCCTTTCCTTCCGTTACTCTTTCCTTGCCTAGCCGTGCACTGCGTAGCCTTGCGTTGTCGTGCATTACCCTTGCTTCGCCTGACCGTGCCTTGCCTTGCGTTACCCTTTCCTTGCCTTGCCGTGCATTGCCTAGCCGTGCCTTGTCGTGCATCAGCCTTGCCTTGCCTCACCGTGCCTTGCCTTGCGTTACCCTTTCCTTGCCTTGCCGTGCATTGCCTAGCCGTGCGTTGCCGTGCCTTAGCCTTGTTTCCCCTTGCCGTGCCGTTCCTTCCGTTACCCTTGCCTTGCCTTGCTTTCCCTTGCCTTCCTTGCCTTCCGTTACTCTTTGCTTGCCTTCCGTGCATTGCCTAGCCTTGCGTTGTCGTGTCTTAGCCTTTTTTCACCTTGCCATAGCCTTGCTTGCGTTGCCTTGCTTTGCCTTGCCTTCCTTGCCTTCCGTTACTCTTTGCTTGCCTTCCGTGCATTGCCTAGCCTTGCGTGGTCGTGCCTTAGCGTTTTTGCACCTTGCCATAGCCTTGCTTGCGTTGCCTTGCTTTGCCTTGCATTCCTTGCCTTCCGTTACTCTTTGCTTGCCTTCCGTGCATTGCCTAGCCTTGCGTTGTCGTGCATTAGCCTTGCCTCCCCAAACCGTGCCTTGCCTTGCGTTACCCTTTCCTTGCCTTGCCCTGCTTTGCCTAGCCCTGTGTTGTCGTGCCTTAGCCTTGTTTCCCCTTGCCGTGCCGTTCCTTCCGTTACCCTTGCCTTGCCTTGCTTTCCCTTGCTTTCCTTGCCTTCCGTTACTCTTTGCTTTCCTTCCGTGCATTGCCTAGCCTTGCGTTGTCGTGCCTTAGCCTTGCCTCGCCTAACCGTGCCTTGCCTTGCGTTACCCTTTCCTTGCCTTGCCGTGCATTGCCTAGCCGTGCGTTGTCGTGCCTTAGCCTTTTTTCACCTTGCCATAGCCTTGCTTGCGTTGCCTTGCTTTGCCTTGCATTCCTTGCCTTCCGTTACTCTTTGCTTGCCTTCCGTGCATTGCCTAGCCTTGCGTTGTCGTGTCTTAGCCTTGCCTCGCCTAACCGTGCCTTGCCTTGCGTTACCCTTTCCTTGCCTTGCCGTGCATTGCCTAGCCGTGCGTTGTCGTGCATAGCCTCGCCTTGCCTTACCGTGCCTTGCCTTGCGTTATCCTTTCCTTGCCTGGCCGTGCATTGCTTAGCCTTGCGTTGTGGTGCCTTAGCCTTGTTTCCCCTTGCCGTGCCGTGCCTTTTGTTACACTTGCCTTGCCTTGCTTTGCCTTGCCTTCCTTTCCTTCCGTTACTCTTTCCTTGCCTAGCCGTGCACTGCGTAGCCTTGCGTTGTTGTGCATTACCCTTGCCTCGCCTGACCGTGCCTTGCCTTGCGTAACCCTTTCCTTGCCTTGCCGTGCATTGCCTAGCCGTGCGTTGTCGTGCATCAGCCTTGTCTTGCCTCACCGTGCCTTGCCTTGCGTTACCATTTCCTTGCATTGCCGTGCATTGCCTAGCCGTGCCTTGCCGTGCCTTAGCCTTGTTTCCCCTTGCCGTGCCGTTCCTTCCGTTACCCTTGCCTTGCCTTGCTTTCCCTTGCCTTCCTTGCCTTCCGTTACTCTTTGCTTGCCTTCCGTGCATTGCCTAGCCTTGCGTTGTCGTGCATTAGCCTTGCCTCCCCAAACCGTGCCTTGCCTTGCGTTACCCTTTCCTTGCCTTGCCCTGCATTACCTAGCCCTGTGTTGTCGTGCCTTAGCCTTGTTTCCCCTTAACGTGCCGTTCCTTTCGGTACCCTTGCCTTCCCCTGCTTTCCTTTGTATTCCTTGCGTTCCGTTACTCTTTGCTTGCCTTCCGTGCATTGCCTAGCCTTGCGTTGTCGTGCCTTAGCCTTGTTTCCCCTTGCCGTGCCGTGCCTGTTGTTACACTTGCCTTGCCATGCTTTGCATTGCCTTCCTTTCCTTCCGTTACTCTTTCCTTGCCTAGCCGTGCACTGCCTAGCCTTGCGTTGTCGTGCATTAGCCTTGCCTCCCCTGACCGTGCCTTGCCTTGCGTTACCCTTTCCTTGCCTTGCCGTGCATTGCCTAGCCCTGTGTTTTCGTGCCTTAGTCTTGTTTGCCCTTACCTTGCCGTTCCTTCCGTTACCCTTGCCTTCCCCTTCTTTCCCTAGCCTTCCTTGCCTTCCGTTACTCTTTGCTTGCCTTCCGTGCATTGCCTAGCCTTGCGTTGTCGTGCCTTAGCCTTGCCCTCCTGATCGTGCCTTGCCTTGCGTTACCCTTTCCTTGCCTTGCCGTGAATTGCCTAGCCGTGCGTTGTCGTGCATCAGCCTTGCCTTGCCTCACCGTGCCTTGCCTTGCGTTACCCTTACCTTGCCTTGCTTTCCCTTGCTTTCCTTGCCTTCCGTTACTCTTTGCTTTCCTTCCGTGCATTGCCTAGCCTTGCGTTGTCGTGCCTTAGCCTTGCCTCGCCTGACAGTGCCTTGCCTTGCGTTACTCTTTCCTTGCCTTGCCGTGCACTGCCTAGCCTTGCCTTGTCGTGCCTTAGCCTTGCCTCGCCTGACAGTGCCTTGCCTTGCGTTACCTTTCCTTGCCTGGCCGTGCATTGCTTAGCCTTGCGTTGCCGTGCCTTAGCCTTGTTTCCCCTTGCCGTGCCGTGCCTTTTGTTACACTTGCCTTGCCTTGCTTTGCCTTGCCTTCCTTTCCTTCCGTTACCCTTTCCTTGCCTTGCCGTGCATTGCCTAGCCGTGCGTTGCCGTGCCTTAGCCTTGTTTCCCCTTGCCGTGCCGTTCCTTCCGTTACCCTTGCCTTGCCTTGCTTTCCCTTGCCTTCCTTGCCTTCCGTTACTCTTTGCTTGCCTTCCGTGCATTGCCTAGCCTTGCGTTGTCGTTCCTTAGCCTTGCCTCCCCTGACCGTGCCTTGCCTTGCGGTACCCTTTCCTTGCCTTGCCGTGCATTGCCTAGCCGTGCGTTGTCGTGCATTTGCCTTGTCTTGCCTCACCGTGCCTTGCCTTGCGTTACCCTTTCCTTGCCTTGCCGTGCATTGCCTAGCCCTGCATTGTCGTGCCTTAGCCTTGTTTCCCCTTACCGTGCCGTTCCTTCCGTTACCCTTGCCTTGCCTTGCTTTCCCTTGCCTTCCTTGCCTTCCGTTACTCTTTGCTTGCCTTCCGTGCATTGCCTAGCCTTGCGTTGTCGTGTCTTAGCCTTTTTTCACCTTGCCATAGCCTTGCTTGCGTTGCCTTGCTTTGCCTTGCCTTCCTTGCCTTCCTTTACTCTTTGCTTGCCTTCCGTGCATTGCCTAGCCTTGCGTGGTCGTGCCTTAGCCTTTTTTCACCTTGCCATAGCCTTGCTGGCGTTGCCTTGCTTTGCCTTGCATTCCTTGCCTTCCGTTACTCTTTGCTTGCCTTCCGTGCATTGCCTAGCCTTGCGTTGTCGTGCATTAGCCTTGCCTCCCCAAACCGTGCCTTGCCTTGCGTTACCCTTTCCTTGCCTTGCCCTGCATTGCCTAGCCCTGTGTTGTCGTGCCTTAGCCTTGTTTCCCCTTGCCGTGCCGTTCCTTCCGTTACCCTTGCCTTGCCTTGCTTTCCCTTGCTTTCCTTGCCTTCCGTTACTCTTTGCTTGCCCTCCGTGCATTGCCTAGCCTTGCGTTGTCGTGCCTTAGCCTTGCCTCCCCTGACAGTGCCTTGCCTTGCGTTACCTTTTCCTTGGCCTGGCCGTGCATTGCCTAGCGTTGCGTTGTGGTGCGGTGCCTTAGCCTTGTTTCAACTTGCCATAGCCTTGCTTGCTTTGCCTTGCTTTGCCTTGCCTTCCTTCCATTCCGTTACTCTTTGCTTGCCTTCCGTGCATTGCCTAGCCTTGCGTTGTCGTGCCTTAGCCTTGCCTCGCCTAACCGTGCCTTGCCTTGCGTTACCCTTTCCTTGCCTTGCCGTGCATTGCCTAGCCGTGCGTTGTCGTGCATTAGCCTTGCCTTGCCTTACCGTGCCTTGCCTTGCGTTACCCTTTCCTTGCCTGGCCGTGCATTGCTTAGCCTTGCGTTGCCGTGCCCTAGCCTTGTTTCCCCTTGCCGTGCCGTGCCTTTTGTCACACTTGCCTTGCCTTGCTTTGCCTTGCCTTCCTTTCCTTCCGTTACTCTTTCCTTGCCTAGCCGTGCACTGCGTAGCCTTGCGTTGTCGTGCATTACCCTTGCCTCGCCTGACCTGCCTTGCCTTGCGTTACCCTTTCCTTGCCTTGCCGTGCATTGCCTAGCCGTGCGTTGTCGTGCCTTAGCCTTGTTTCCCCTTGCCGTGCCGTTCCTTCCGTTACCCTTGCCTTGCCTTGCTTTCCCTTGCCTTCCTTGCCTTCCGTTACTCTTTGCTTGCCTTCCGTGCATTGCCTATCCTTGCGTTGTCGTTCCTTAGCCTTGCCTCGCCTGACCGTGCCTTGCCTTGCGGTACCCTTTCCTTGCCTTGCCGTGCATTGCCTAGCCGTGCGTTGTCGTGCATTTGCCTTGCCTCCCAAAACCGTGCCTTGCCTTGCGTTACCATTTCCTTGCCTTGCCCTGCATTGCCTAGCCCTGTGTTGTCGTGCCTTAGCCTTGTTTCCCCTTGCCGTACCGTTCCTTCCGTTACCCTTGCCTTGCCTTGCTTTCCCTTGCTTTCCTTGCCTTCCGTTACTCTTTGCTTTCCTTCCGTGCATTGCCTAGCCTTGCGTTGTCGTGCCTTAGCCTTGCCTCGCCTGACAGTGCCTTGCCTTGCGTTACCTTTTCCTTGGCTGGCGGTGCATTGCCTAGCGTTGCGTTGTGGTGCCTTAGCCTTGTTTCACCTTGCCATAGCCTTGCTTGCTTTGCCTTGCTTTGCCTTGCCTTCCTTCCATTCCGTTACTCTTTGCTTGCCTTCCGTGCATTGCCTAGCCTTGCGTTGTCGTGCCTTAGCCTTTTTTCAACTTGCCATAGCCTTGCTTGCGTTGCCTTGCTTTGCCTTGCATTCCTTGCCTTCCGTTACTCTTTGCTTGCCTTCCGTGCATTGCCTAGCCTTGCGTTGTCGTGCATTAGCCTTGCCTCCCCAAACCGTGCCTTGCCTTGCGTTACCATTTCCTTGCCTTGCCCTGCATTGCCTAGCCCTGTGTTGTCGTTCCTTAGTCTTGTTTGCCCTTACCGTGCCGTTCCTTCCGTTACCCTTGCCTTCCCCTGATTTCCCTAGCCTTCCTTGCCTTCCGTTACTCTTTCCTTGCCTTCCGTGCATTGCCTAGCCTTGCGTTGTCGTGCCTTAGCCTTGCCTCGCCTGATCGTGCCTTGCCTTGCGTTACCCTTTCCTTGCCTTGCCGTGAATTGCCTAGCCGTGCGTTGTCGTGCCTTAGCCTTGCGTTGCCGTGCCTTAGCCTTGTTTCCCCTTGCCGTGCCGTGCCTTTTGTTACACTTGCCTTGCCTTGCTTTGCCTTGCCTTCCTTTCCTTCCGTTACTCTTTCCTTGCCTAGCCGTGCACTGCGTAGCCTTGCGTTGTCGTGCATTACCCTTGCCTCGCCTGACCGTGCCTTGCCTTGCGTTACCCTTTCCTTGCCTTGCCGTGCATTGCCTAGCCGTGCGTTGTCGTGCATCAGCCTTGCCTTGCCTCACCGTGCCTTGCCTTGCGTTACCCTTTCCTTGCCTTGCCGTGCATTGCCTAGCCGTGCGTTGCCGTGCCTTAGCCTTGTTTCCCCTTGCCGTGCCGTTCCTTCCGTTACCCTTGCCTTGCCTTGCTTTCCCTTGCCTTCCTTGCCTTCCGTTACTCTTTGCTTGCCTTCCGTGCATTGCCTAGCCTTGCGTTGTCGTGTCTTAGCCTTTTTTCACCTTGCCATAGCCTTGCTTGCGTTGCCTTGCTTTGCCTTGCCTTCCTTGCCTTCCGTTACTCTTTGCTTGCCTTCCGTGCATTGCCTAGCCTTGCGTGGTCGTGCCTTAGCGTTTTTGCACCTTGCCATAGCCTTGCTTGCGTTGCCTTGCTTTGCCTTGCATTCCTTGCCTTCCGTTACTCTTTGCTTGCCTTCCGTGCATTGCCTAGCCTTGCGTTGTCGTGCATTAGCCTTGCCTCCCCAAACCGTGCCTTGCCTTGCGTTACCCTTTCCTTGCCTTGCCCTGCTTTGCCTAGCCCTGTGTTGTCGTGCCTTAGCCTTGTTTCCCCTTGCCGTGCCGTTCCTTCCGTTACCCTTGCCTTGCCTTGCTTTCCCTTGCTTTCCTTGCCTTCCGTTACTCTTTGCTTTCCTTCCGTGCATTGCCTAGCCTTGCGTTGTCGTGCCTTAGCCTTGCCTCGCCTAACCGTGCCTTGCCTTGCGTTACCCTTTCCTTGCCTTGCCGTGCATTGCCTAGCCGTGCGTTGTCGTGCCTTAGCCTTTTTTCACCTTGCCATAGCCTTGCTTGCGTTGCCTTGCTTTGCCTTGCATTCCTTGCCTTCCGTTACTCTTTGCTTGCCTTCCGTGCATTGCCTAGCCTTGCGTTGTCGTGTCTTAGCCTTGCCTCGCCTAACCGTGCCTTGCCTTGCGTTACCCTTTCCTTGCCTTGCCGTGCATTGCCTAGCCGTGCGTTGTCGTGCATTAGCCTCGCCTTGCCTTACCGTGCCTTGCCTTGCGTTACCCTTTCCTTGCCTGGCCGTGCATTGCTTAGCCTTGCGTTGTGGTGCCTTAGCCTTGTTTCCCCTTGCCGTGCCGTGCCTTTTGTTACACTTGCCTTGCCTTGCTTTGCCTTGCCTTCCTTTCCTTCCGTTACTCTTTCCTTGCCTAGCCGTGCACTGCGTAGCCTTGCGTTGTTGTGCATTACCCTTGCCTCGCCTGACCGTGCCTTGCCTTGCGTAACCCTTTCCTTGCCTTGCCGTGCATTGCCTAGCCGTGCGTTGTCGTGCATCAGCCTTGTCTTGCCTCACCGTGCCTTGCCTTGCGTTACCATTTCCTTGCATTGCCGTGCATTGCCTAGCCGTGCCTTGCCGTGCCTTAGCCTTGTTTCCCCTTGCCGTGCCGTTCCTTCCGTTACCCTTGCCTTGCCTTGCTTTCCCTTGCCTTCCTTGCCTTCCGTTACTCTTTGCTTGCCTTCCGTGCATTGCCTAGCCTTGCGTTGTCGTGCATTAGCCTTGCCTCCCCAAACCGTGCCTTGCCTTGCGTTACCCTTTCCATGCCTTGCCCTGCATTACCTAGCCCTGTGTTGTCGTGCCTTAGCCTTGTTTCCCCTTAACGTGCCGTTCCTTTCGGTACCCTTGCCTTCCCCTGCTTTCCTTTGTATTCCTTGCGTTCCGTTACTCTTTGCTTGCCTTCCGTGCATTGCCTAGCCTTGCGTTGTCGTTCCTTAGCCTTGCCTCCCCTGACCGTGCCTTGCCGTGCGGTACCCTTTCCTTGCCTTGCCGTGCATTGCCTAGCCGTGCGTTGTCGTGCATTTGCCTTGTCTTGCCTCACCGTGCCTTGCCTTGCGTTACCCTTTCCTTGCCTTGCCGTGCATTGCCTAGCCCTGCATTGTCGTGCCTTAGCTTTGTTTCCCCTTACCGTGCCGTTCCTTCCGTTACCCTTGCCTTGCCTTGCTTTCCCTTGCCTTCCTTGCCTTCCGTTACTCTTTGCTTGCCTTCCGTGCATTGCCTAGCCTTGCGTTGTCGTGTCTTAGCCTTTTTTCACCTTGCCATAGCCTTGCTTGCGTTGCCTTGCTTTGCCTTGCCTTCCTTGCCTTCCTTTACTCTTTGCTTGCCTTCCGTGCATTGCCTAGCCTTGCGTGGTCGTGCCTTAGCCTTTTTTCACCTTGCCATAGCCTTGCTGGCGTTGCCTTGCTTTGCCTTGCATTCCTTGCCTTCCGTTACTCTTTGCTTGCCTTCCGTGCATTGCCTAGCCTTGCGTTGTCGTGCATTAGCCTTGCCTCCCCAAACCGTGCCTTGCCTTGCGTTACCCTTTCCTTGCCTTGCCCTGCATTGCCTAGCCCTGTGTTGTCGTGCCTTAGCCTTGTTTCCCCTTGCCGTGCCGTTCCTTCCGTTACCCTTGCCTTGCCTTGCTTTCCCTTGCTTTCCTTGCCTTCCGTTACTCTTTGCTTGCCTTCCGTGCATTGCCTAGCCTTGCGTTGTCGTGCCTTAGCCTTGCCTCCCCTGACAGTGCCTTGCCTTGCGTTACCTTTTCCTTGGCTGGCCGTGCATTGCCTAGCCTTGCGTTGTGGTGCCCTTAGCCTTGTTTCCTTGCCATAGCCTTGCTTGCTTTGCCTTGATTTGCCTTGCCTTCCTTCCATTCCGTTACTCTTTGTTTGCCTTCCGTGCATTGCCTAGCCTTGCGTTGTCGTGCCTTAGCCTTGCCTCGCCTAACCGTGCCTTGCCTTGCGTTACCCTTTCCTTGCCTTGCCGTGCATTGCCTAGCCGTGCGTTGTCGTGCATTAGCCTCGCCTTGCCTTACCGTGCCTTGCCTTGCGTTACCCTTTCCTTGCCTGGCCGTGCATTGCTTAGCCTTGCGTTGCCGTGCCCTAGCCTTGTTTCCCCTTGCCGTGCCGTGCCTTTTGTCACACTTGCCTTGCCTTGCTTTGCCTTGCCTTCCTTTCCTTCCGTTACTCTTTCCTTGCCTAGCCGTGCACTGCGTAGCCTTGCGTTGTCGTGCATTACCCTTGCCTCGCCTGACGGTGCCTTGCCTTGCGTTACCCTTTCCTTGCCTTGCCGTGCATTGCCTAGCCGTGCGTTGCAGTGCCTTAGCCGTGTTTCCCCTTGCCGTGCCGTTCCTTCCGTTACCCTTGCATTGCCTTGCTTTCCCTTGCCTTCCTTGCCTTCCGTTACTCTTTGCTTGCCTTCCGTGCATTGCCTATCCTTGCGTTGTCGTTCCTTAGCCTTGCCTCGCCTGACCGTGCCTTGCCTTGCGGTACCCTTTCCTTGCCTTGCCGTGCATTGCCTAGCCGTGCGTTGTCGTGCATTTGCCTTGCCTCCCAAAACCGTGCCTTGCCTTGCGTTACCATTTCCTTGCCTTGCCCTGCATTGCCTAGCCCTGTGTTGTCGTGCCTTAGCCTTGTTTCCCCTTGCCGTGCCGTTCCTTCCGTTACCCTTGCCTTGCCTTGCTTTCCCTTGCCTTCCTTGCCTTCCGTTACTCTTTGCTTGCCTTCCGTGCATTGCCTAGCCTTGCGTTGTCGTGCCTTAGCCTTGCCTCGCCTGACAGTGCCTTGCCTTGCGTTACCTTTCCTTGCTGGCCGTGCATTGCCTAGCCGTGCGTTGTGTGCCTTAGCCTTGTTTCCCTTGCCATAGCCTTGCTTGCTTTGCCTTGCTTTGCCTTGCCTTCCTTCCATTCCGTTACTCTTTGCTTGCCTTCCGTGCATTGCCTAGCCTTGCGTTGTCGTGCCTTAGCCTTTTTTCACCTTGCCATAGCCTTGCTTGCGTTGCCTTGCTTTGCCTTGCATTCCTTGCCTTCCGTTACTCTTTGCTTGCCTTCCGTGCATTGCCTAGCCTTGCGTTGTCGTGCATTAGCCTTGCCTCCCCTAACCGTGCCTTGCCTTGCGTTACCATTTCCTTGCCTTGCCCTGCATTGCCTAGCCCTGTGTTGTCGTTCCTTAGTCTTGTTTGCCCTTACCGTGCCGTTCCTTCCGTTACCCTTGCCTTCCCCTGATTTCCCTAGCCTTCCTTGCCTTCCGTTACTCTTTCCTTGCCTTCCGTGCATTGCCTAGCCTTGCCTTGTCGTGCCTTAGCCTTGCCTCGCCTGACAGTGCCTTGCCTTGCGTTACCCTTTCCTTGCCTGGCCGTGCATTGCTTAGCCTTGCGTTGCCGTGCCTTAGCCTTGTTTCCCCTTGCCGTGCCGTGCCTTTTGTTACACTTGCCTTGCCTTGCTTTGCCTTGCCTTCCTTTCCTTCCGTTACTCTTTCCTTGCCTAGCCGTGCACTGCGTAGCCTTGCGTTGTCGTGCATTACCCTTGCCTCGCCTGACCGTGCCTTGCCTTGCGTTACCCTTTCCTTGCCTTGCCGTGCATTGCCTAGCCGTGCGTTGTCGTGCATCAGCCTTGCCTTGCCTCACCGTGCCTTGCCTTGCGTTACCCTTTCCTTGCCTTGCCGTGCATTGCCTAGCCGTGCGTTGCCGTGCCTTAGCCTTGTTTCCCCTTGCCGTGCCGTTCCTTCCGTTACCCTTGCCTTGCCTTGCTTTCCCTTGCCTTCCTTGCCTTCCGTTACTCTTTGCTTGCCTTCCGTGCATTGCCTAGCCTTGCGTTGTCGTGTCTTAGCCTTTTTTCACCTTGCCATAGCCTTGCTTGCGTTGCCTTGCTTTGCCTTGCCTTCCTTGCCTTCCGTTACTCTTTGCTTGCCTTCCGTGCATTGCCTAGCCTTGCGTGGTCGTGCCTTAGCGTTTTTGCACCTTGCCATAGCCTTGCTTGCGTTGCCTTGCTTTGCCTTGCATTCCTTGCCTTCCGTTACTCTTTGCTTGCCTTCCGTGCATTGCCTAGCCTTGCGTTGTCGTGCATTAGCCTTGCCTCCCCAAACCGTGCCTTGCCTTGCGTTACCCTTTCCTTGCCTTGCCCTGCTTTGCCTAGCCCTGTGTTGTCGTGCCTTAGCCTTGTTTCCCCTTGCCGTGCCGTTCCTTCCGTTACCCTTGCCTTGCCTTGCTTTCCCTTGCTTTCCTTGCCTTCCGTTACTCTTTGCTTTCCTTCCGTGCATTGCCTAGCCTTGCGTTGTCGTGCCTTAGCCTTGCCTCGCCTAACCGTGCCTTGCCTTGCGTTACCCTTTCCTTGCCTTGCCGTGCATTGCCTAGCCGTGCGTTGTCGTGCCTTAGCCTTTTTTCACCTTGCCATAGCCTTGCTTGCGTTGCCTTGCTTTGCCTTGCATTCCTTGCCTTCCGTTACTCTTTGCTTGCCTTCCGTGCATTGCCTAGCCTTGCGTTGTCGTGTCTTAGCCTTGCCTCGCCTAACCGTGCCTTGCCTTGCGTTACCCTTTCCTTGCCTTGCCGTGCATTGCCTAGCCGTGCGTTGTCGTGCATTAGCCTCGCCTTGCCTTACCGTGCCTTGCCTTGCGTTACCCTTTCCTTGCCTGGCCGTGCATTGCTTAGCCTTGCGTTGTGGTGCCTTAGCCTTGTTTCCCCTTGCCGTGCCGTGCCTTTTGTTACACTTGCCTTGCCTTGCTTTGCCTTGCCTTCCTTTCCTTCCGTTACTCTTTCCTTGCCTAGCCGTGCACTGCGTAGCCTTGCGTTGTTGTGCATTACCCTTGCCTCGCCTGACCGTGCCTTGCCTTGCGTAACCCTTTCCTTGCCTTGCCGTGCATTGCCTAGCCGTGCGTTGTCGTGCATCAGCCTTGTCTTGCCTCACCGTGCCTTGCCTTGCGTTACCATTTCCTTGCATTGCCGTGCATTGCCTAGCCGTGCCTTGCCGTGCCTTAGCCTTGTTTCCCCTTGCCGTGCCGTTCCTTCCGTTACCCTTGCCTTGCCTTGCTTTCCCTTGCCTTCCTTGCCTTCCGTTACTCTTTGCTTGCCTTCCGTGCATTGCCTAGCCTTGCGTTGTCGTGCATTAGCCTTGCCTCCCCAAACCGTGCCTTGCCTTGCGTTACCCTTTCCTTGCCTTGCCCTGCATTACCTAGCCCTGTGTTGTCGTGCCTTAGCCTTGTTTCCCCTTACCGTGCCGTTCCTTTCGGTACCCTTGCCTTCCCCTGCTTTCCTTTGTATTCCTTGCCTTCCGTTACTCTTTGCTTGCCTTCCGTGCATTGCCTAGCCTTGCGTTGTCGTGCCTTAGCCTTGTTTCCCCTTGCCGTGCCGTGCCTGTTGTTACACTTGCCTTGCCATGCTTTGCATTGCCTTCCTTTCCTTCCGTTACTCTTTCCTTGCCTAGCCGTGCACTGCCTAGCCTTGCGATGTCGTGCATTAGCTTTGCCTCGCCTGACAGTGCCTTGCCTTGCGTTACCCTTTCCTTGCCTTGCCGTGCATTGCCTAGCCCTGTGTTGTCGTGCCTTAGTCTTGTTTGCCCTTACCGTGCCGTTCCTTCCGTTACCCTTGCCTTCCCCTTCTTTCCCTAGCCTTCCTTGCCTTCCGTTACTCTTTGCTTGCCTTCCGTGCATTGCCTAGCCTTGCGTTGTCGTGCCTTAGCCTTGCCTCGCCTGATCGTGCCTTGCCTTGCGTTACCCTTTCCTTGCCTTGCCGTGAATTGCCTAGCCGTGCGTTGTCGTGCATCAGCCTTGCCTTGCCTCACCGTGCCTTGCCTTGCGTTACCCTTACCTTGCCTTGCTTTCCCTTGCTTTCCTTGCCTTCCGTTACTCTTTGCTTTCCTTCCGTGCATTGCCTAGCCTTGCGTTGTCGTGCCTTAGCCTTGCCTCGCCTGACAGTGCCTTGCCTTGCGTTACCCTTTCCTTGCCTTGCCGTGCACTGCCTAGCCTTGCCTTGTCGTGCCTTAGCCTTGCCTCGCCTGACAGTGCCTTGCCTTGCGTTACCCTTTCCTTGCCTGGCCGTGCATTGCTTAGCCTTGCGTTGCCGTGCCTTAGCCTTGTTTCCCCTTCCCGTGCCTTGCCTTTTGTTACACTTACCTTGCCTTGCTTTGCCTTGCCTTCCTTTCCTTCCGTTACCCTTTCCTTGCCTTGCCGTGCATTGCCTTGCCCTGCGTTGCCGTGCCTTAGCCTTGTTTCCCCTTGCCGTGCCGTTCCTTCCGTTACCCTTGCCTTGCCTTGCTTTCCCTTGCCTTCCTTGCCTTCCGTTACTCTTTGCTTGCCTTCCGTGCATTGCCTAGCCTTGCGTTGTCGTGTCTTAGCCTTTTTTCACCTTGCCATAGACTTGCTTGCGTTGCCTTGCTTTGCCTTGCCTTCCTTGCCTTCCTTTACTCTTTGCTTGCATTCCGTGCATTGCCTAGCCTTGCGTGGTCGTGCCTTAGCCTTTTTTCACCTTGCCATAGCCTTGCTTGCGTTGCCTTGCTTTGCCTTGCATTCCTTGCCTTCCGTTACTCTTTGCTTGCCTTCCGTGCATTGCCTAGCCTTGCGTTGTCGTGCATTAGCCTTGCCTCCCCAAACCGTGCCTTGCCTTGCGTTACCCTTTCCTTGCCTTGCCCTGCATTGCCTAGCCCTGTGTTGTCGTGCCTTAGCCTTGTTTCCCCTTGCCGTGCCGTTCCTTCCGTTACCCTTGCCTTGCCTTGCTTTCCCTTGCTTTCCTTGCCTTCCGTTACTCTTTGCTTTCCTTCCGTGCATTGCCTAGCCTTGCGTTGTCGTGCCTTAGCCTTGCCTCGCCTGACAGTGCCTTGCCTTGCGTTACCTTTTCCTTGCGTTGCCGTGCACTGCCTAGCCTTGCCTTGTCGTGCATTAGCCTTGCCTTGCCTGACCGTGCCTTGCCTGCGTTACCCTTTCCTTGCCTTGCCGTGCATTGCCTTAGCCTTGCGTTGCCGTTCCTTGCAGCCTTGTTTGCCCTTGCCGTGCCTTGCCTTTTGTTACACTTGCCTTGCCTTGCTTTGCCTTGCCTTCCTTGCATTTCCGTTACTCTTTCCTTGCCTTCCTTGCATTGCCTAGCCTTGCGTTGTCGTGCCTTAGCCTTGCCTCGCCTAACCGTGCCTTGCCTTGCGTTACCTTTTCCTTGGCTGGCCGTGCATTACCTGGCGTTGCGTTGTGGTGTCTTAGCCTTTTTTCACCTTGCCATAGCCTTGCTTGCGTTGCCTTGCTTTGCCTTGCTTCCTTGCCTTCCGTTACTCTTTGCTTGCCTTCCGTGCATTGCCTAGCCTTGCGTTGTCGTGCCTTAGCCTTGTTTTCCCCTTGCCGGCCGTGCCTTGTTACACTTGCCTTGCCTTGCTTTGCCTTGCCTTCCTTGCCTTCCGTTACTCTTTGCTTGCCTTCCGTGCACTGCCTAGCCTTGCGTTGTCGTGCATTAGCCTTGCCTCGCCTGACCGTGCCTTGCCTTGCGTTACCCTTTCCTTGCCTTGCCGTGCATTGCCTAGCCCTGCGTTGTCGTGCCTTAGCCTTGTTTCCCCTTGCCGTGCCGTTCCTTCCGTTACCCTTGCCTTGCCTTGCTTTCCCTTGCCTTCCTTGCCTTCCGTTACTCTTTGCTTGCCTTCCGTGCATTGCCTAGCCTTGCGTTGTCGTGCCTTAGCCTTGCCTCGCCTGACCAGTGCCTTGCCTTGCGTTACCCTTTCCTTGCCTTGCCGTGCATTGCCTAGCCGTGCGTTGTCGTGCATTAGCCTTGTCTTGCCTACCGTGCCTTGCCTTGCGTTACCCTTTCCTTGCCTTGCCGTGCATTGCCTAGCCGTGCGTTGCCGTTCCTTAGCCTTTGTTTCCCCTTGCCGTGCCTTGCCTTTTGTTACACTTGCCTTGCCTTGCTTTGCCTTGCCTTCCTTTCCTTCCGTTACTCTTTCCTTGCCTAGCCGTGCACTGCCTAGCCTTGCGTTGTCGTGCATTAGCCTTGCCTCCCCAAACCGTGCCTTGCCTTGCGTTACCCTTTCCTTGCCTTGCCGTGCATTGCCTAGCCTGCGTTGTCGTGCCTTAGCCTTGTTTGCCCTTACCGTGCCGTTCCTTCCGTTACCCTTGCCTTCCCCTTCTTTCCCTTGCCTTCCTTGCCTTCCGTTACTCTTTGCTTGCCTTCCGTGCATTGCCTAGCCTTGCGTTGTCGTGCCTTAGCCTTGCCTCGCCTGACCGTGCCTTGCCTTGCGTTACCCTTTCCTTGCCTTGCCGTGCATTGCCTAGCCGTGCGTTGTCGTGCATTAGCCTTGCCTTGCCTTGCCGTGCCTTGCCTTGCGTTACCCTTGCCTTGCCTTGCTTTCCCTTGCTTTCCTTGCCTTCCGTTACTCTTTGCTTTCCTTCCGTGCATTGCCTAGCCTTGCGTTGTCGTGCCTTAGCCTTGCCTCGCCTGACAGTGCCTTGCCTTGCGTTACCCTTTCCTTGCCTTGCCGTGCATTGCCTAGCCTTGCGTTGTCGTGCATTAGCCTTGCCTTGCCTGACCGTGCCTTGCCTTGCGTTACCCTTTCCTTGCCTTGCCGTGCATTGCCTAGCCTGCGTTGTCGTGCCTTAGCCTTGTTTCCCCTTGCCGTGCCGTTCCTTCCGTTACCCTTGCCTTGCCTTGCTTTCCCTTGCCTTCCTTGCCTTCCGTTACTCTTTGCTTGCCTTCCGTGCATTGCCTAGCCTTGCGTTGTCGTGCCTTAGCCTTGCCTCGCCTGACCGTGCCTTGCCTTGCGTTACCCTTTCCTTGCCTTGCCGTGCATTGCCTAGCCCTGCGTTGTCGTGCCTTAGCCTTTGTTTCCCCTTACCGTGCCGTTCCTTCCGTTACCCTTGCCTTGCCTTGCTTTCCCTTGCTTCCTTGCCTTCCGTTACTCTTTGCTTGCCTTCCGTGCATTGCCTAGCCTTGCGTTGTCGTGTCTAGCATTTTTTCACCTTGCCACAGCCTTGCTTGCGTTGCCTTGCTTTGCCTTGCCTTCCTTGCCTTCCTTTACTCTTTGCTTGCCTTCCGTGCATTGCCTAGCCTTGCGTGGTCGTGCCTTAGCCTTTTTTCACCTTGCCATGCCGCCTTGCTTGCGTTGCCTTGCTTTGCCTTGCATTCCTTGCCTTCCGTTACTCTTTGCTTGCCTTCCGTGCATTGCCTAGCCTTGCGTTGTCGTGCCTTAGCCTTGCCTCGCCTGACAGTGCCTTGCCTTGCGTTACCTTTTCCTTGCTGGCCGTGCATTGCCTAGCGTTGCGTTGTGGTGCCTTAGCCTTGTTTCACCTTGCCATAGCCTTGCTTGCTTTGCCTTGCTTTGCCTTGCCTTCCTTCCATTCCGTTACTCTTTGCTTGCCTTCCGTGCATTGCCTAGCCTTGCGTTGTCGTGCCTTAGCCTTGCCTCGCCTAACCGTGCCTTGCCTTGCGTTACCCTTTCCTTGCCTTGCCGTGCATTGCCTAGCCGTGCGTTGTCGTGCATTAGCCTCGCCTTGCCTTACCGTGCCTTGCCTTGCGTTACCCTTTCCTTGCCTGGCCGTGCATTGCTTAGCCTTGCGTTGCCGTGCCTTAGCCTTGTTTCCCCTTGCCGTGCCGTGCCTTTTGTTACACTTGCCTTGCCTTGCTTTGCCTTGCCTTCCTTTCCTTCCGTTACTCTTTCCTTGCCTTCCGTGCATTGCTTAGCCTTGCGTTGCCGTGCCTTAGCCTTGTTTCCCCTTGCCTTGCCGTTCCTTCCGTTACTCTTGCCTTGCCTTGCTTTCCCTTGCCTTCCTTGCCTTCCGTTACTCTTTGCTTGCCTTGCCGTGCATTGCCTAGCCTTGCGTTGTCGTTCCTTAGCCTTGCCTCGCCTGACCGTGCCTTGCCTTGCGGTACCCTTTCCTTGCCTTGCCGTGCATTGCCTAGCCGTGCGTTGTCGTGCATTAGCCTTGCCTTGCCTCACCGTGCCTTGCCTTGCATTACCCTTTCCTTGCCTTGCCGTGCATTGCCTAGCCGTGCGTTGTCGTGCATCAGCCTTGTTTCCCCTTTCCGTGCCGTTCCTTCCGTTACCCTTGCCTTGCCTTGCTTTCCCTTGCCTTCCTTGCCTTCCGTTACTCTTTGCTTGCCTTCCGTGCATTGCCTAGCCTTGCGTTGTCGTGTCTTAGCCTTTTTTCACATTGCCATACCCTTGCTTGCGTTGCCTTGCTTTGCCTTGCCTTCCTTGCCTTCCGTTACTCTTTGCTTGCCTTCCGTGCATTGCCTAGCCTTGCGTGGTCGTGCCTTAGCCTTTTTGCACCTTGCCATAGCCTTGCTTGCGTTGCCTTGCTTTGCCTTGCATTCCTTGCCTTCCGTTACTCTTTGCTTGCCTTCCGTGCATTGCCTAGCCTTGCGTTGTCGTGCATTAGCCTTGCCTCCCCAAACCGCGCCTTGCCTTGCGTTACCCTTTCCTTGCCTTGCCCTGCATTGCCTAGCCCTGTGTTGTCGTGCCTTAGCCTTGTTACCCCTTCCCGTGCCGTTCATTCCGTTACCCTTGCCTTGCCTTGCTTTCCCTTGCTTTCCTTGCCTTCCGTTACTCTTTGCTTTCCTTCCGTGCATTGCCTAGCCTTGCGTTGTGGTGCCTTAGCCTTGTTTCCCCTTGCCGTGCCGTGCCTTTTGTTACACTTGCCTTGCCTTGCTTTGCCTTGCCTTCCTTTCCTTCCGTTACTCTTTCCTTGCCTAGCCGTGCACTGCGTAGCCTTGCGTTGTCGTGCATTACCTTTGCCTCGCCTGACCGTGCCTTGCCTTGCGTTACCCTTTCCTTGCCTTGCCGTGCATTGCCTAGCCTTGCGTTGTCGTGCATTAGCCTTGCCTCCCCAAACCGTGCCTTGCCTTGCGTTACCATTTCCTTGCCTTGCCCTGCATTGCCTAGCCCTGTGTTGTCGTGCCTTAGCCTTGTTTCCCCTTGCCGTGCCGTTCCTTCCGTTACCCTTGCCTTGCCTTGCTTTCCCTTGCTTTCCTTGCCTTCCGTTACTCTTTGCTTTCCTTCCGTGCATTGCCTAGCCTTGCGTTGTCGTGCCTTAGCCTTGCCTCGCCTAACCGTGCCTTGCCTTGCTTTACCTTTTCCTTGGCTGGCCGTGCATTGACTAGCGTTGCGTTGTGGTGTCTTAGTCTTGTTTCACCTTGCCATAGCCTTGCTTGCTTTGCCTTGCTTTGCCTTGCCTTCCTTCCATTACGTTACTCTTTGCTTGCCGTCCGTGCATTGCCTAGCCTTGCCTTGTCGTGCCTTAGCCTTTTTTCACCTTGCCATAGCCTTGCTTGCATTGCCTTGCTTTGCCTTGCATTCCTTGCCTTCCGTTACTCTTTGCTTGCCTTCCGTGCATTGCCTAGCCTTGCGTTGTCGTGCCTTAGCCTTGCCTCGCCTAACCGTGCCTTGCCTTGCGTTACCTTTTCCTTGGCTGGCCGTGCATTACCTAGCGTTGCGTTGTGGTGTCTTAGCCTTGTTTCACCTTGCCATAGCCTTGCTTGCTTTGCCTTGCTTTGCCTTGCTTTCCTTCCATTCCGTTACTCTTTGCTTGCCTTCCGTGCATATTGCCTAGCCTTGCCTTGTCGTTCCTTAGCCTTGCCTCGCCTAACCGTGCCTTGCCTTGCGTTACCCTTTCCTTGCCTTGCCCTGCATTGCCTAGGCCTGTGTTGTCGTGCCTTAGACTTGTTTCCCCTTGCCGTGCCGTTCCTTCCGTTACCCTTGCCTTGCCTTGCTTTCCCTTGCCTTCCTTGCCTTCCGTTACTCTTTGCTTGCCTTCCGTGCATTGACTAGCCTTGCGTTGTCGTTCCTTAGCCTTGCCTCGCCTGACCGTGCCTTGCCTTGCGGTACCCTTTCCTTGCCTTGCCGTGCATTGCCTAGCCGTGCGTTGTCGTGCATTTGCCTTGTCTTGCCTCACCGTGCCTTGCCTTGCGTTACCCTTTCCTTGCCTTGCCGTGCATTGCCTAGCCCTGCATTTTCGTGCCTTAGCTTTGTTTCCCCTTACCGTGTCGTTCCTTCCGTTACCCTTGCCTTGCCTTGCTTTCCCTTGCCTTCCTTGCCTTCCTTTACTCTTTGCTTGCCTTCCGTGCATTGCCTAGCCTTGCGTGGTCGTGCCTTAGCCTTTTTTCACCTTGCCATAGCCTTGCTTGCGTTGCCTTGCTTTGCCTTGCATTCCTTGCCTTCCGTTACTCTTTGCTTGCCTTCCTTGCATTGCCTTGCCTTGCGTTGTCGTGCCTTAGCCTTGCCTCGCCTGACAGTGCCTTGACTTGCGTTACCTTTTCCTTTGCTGGCCGTGCATTGCCTAGCGTTGCGTTGTGGTGCCTTCGCCTTGTTTCACCTTGCCATAGCCTTGCTTGCTTTGCCTTGCTTTGCCTTGCCTTCCTTCCATTCCGTTACTCTTTGCTTGCCTTCCGTGCATTGCCTAGCCTTGCGTTGTCGTGCCTTAGCCTTGCCTCGCCTAACCGTGCCTTGCCTTGCGTTACCCTTTCCTTGCCTTGCCGTGCATTGCCTAGCCGTGCGTTGTCGTGCATTAGCCTCGCCTTGCCTTACCGTGCCTTGCCTTGCGTTACCCTTTCCTTGCCTGGCCGTGCATTGCTTAGCCTTGCGTTGCCGTGCCTTAGCCTTGTTTCCCCTTGCCGTGCCGTGCCTTTTGTTACACTTGCCTTGCCTTGCTTTGCCTTGCCTTCCTTTCCTTCCGTTACTCTTTCCTTGCCTAGCCGTGCATTGCCTAGCCTTGCGTTGCCGTGCCTTAGCCTTGTTTCCCCTTGCCTTGCCGTTCCTTCCGTTACTCTTGCCTTGCCTTGCTTTCCCTTGCCTTCCTTGCCTTCCGTTACTCTTTGCTTGCCTTGCGTGCATTGCCTATCCTTGCGTTGTCGTTCCTTAGCCTTGCCTCGCCTGACCGTGCCTTGCCTTGCGGTACCCTTTCCTTGCCTTGCCGTGCATTGCCTAGCCGTGCGTTGTCGTGCATCAGCCTTGCCTTGCCTCACCGTGCCTTGCCTTGCATTACCCTTTCCTTGCCTGGCCGTGCATTGCCTAGCCGTGAGTTGTCGTGCATCAGCCTTGTTTCCCCTTTCCGTGCCGTTCCTTCCGTTACCCTTGCCTTGCCTTGCTTTCCCTTGCCTTCCTTGCCTTCCGTTACTCTTTGCTTGCCTTCCGTGCATTGCCTAGCCTTGCGTTGTCGTGTCTTAGCCTTTTTTCACATTGCCATACCCTTGCTTGCGTTGCCTTGCTTTGCCTTGCCTTCCTTGCCTTCCGTTACTCTTTGCTTGCCTTCCGTGCATTGCCTAGCCTTGCGTGGTCGTGCCTTAGCCTTTTTGCACCTTGCCATAGCCTTGCTTGCGTTGCCTTGCTTTGCCTTGCATTCCTTACCTTCCGATACTCTTTGCTTGCCTTCCGTGCATTGCCTAGCCTTGCGTTGTCGTGCATTAGCCTTGCCTCCCCAAACCGCGCCTTGCCTTGCGTTACCCTTTCCTTGCCTTGCCCTGCATTGCCTAGCCCTGTGTTGTCGTGCCTTAGCCTTGTTACCCCTTCCCGTGCCGTTCCTTCCGTTACCCTTGCCTTGCCTTGCTTTCCCTTGCTTTCCTTGCCTTCCGTTACTCTTTGCTTTCCTTCCGTGCATTGCCTAGCCTTGCGTTGTGGTGCCTTAGCCTTGTTTCCCCTTGCCGTGCCGTGCCTTTTGTTACACTTGCCTTGCCTTGCTTTGCCTTGCCTTCCTTTCCTTCCGTTACTCTTTCCTTGCCTAGCCGTGCACTGCGTAGCCTTGCGTTGTCGTGCATTACCTTTGCCTCGCCTGACCGTGCCTTGCCTTGCGTTACCCTTTCCTTGCCTTGCCGTGCATTGCCTAGCCTTGCGTTGTCGTGCATTAGCCTTGCCTCCCCAAACCGTGCCTTGCCTTGCGTTACCATTTCCTTGCCTTGCCCTGCATTGCCTAGCCCTGTGTTGTCGTGCCTTAGCCTTGTTTCCCCTTGCCGTGCCGTTCCTTCCGTTACCCTTGCCTTGCCTTGCTTTCCCTTGCTTTCCTTGCCTTCCGTTACTCTTTGCTTGCCTTCCGTGCATTGCCTAGCCTTGCGTTGTCGTGCCTTAGCCTTGCCTCGCCTAACCGTGCCTTGCCTTGCGTTACCTTTTCCTTGGCTGGCCGTGCATTGCCTAGCGTTGCGTTGTGGTGCCTTAGCCTTGTTTCACCTTGCCATAGCCTTGCTTGCTTTGCCTTGCTTTGCCTTGCCTTCCTTCCATTCGTTACTCTTTGCTTGCCTTCCGTGCATTGCCTAGCCTTGCGTTGTCGTGCCTTAGCCTTTTTTCACCTTGCCATAGCCTTGCTTGCCTTGCCTTGCTTTGCCTTGCATTCCTTGCCTTCCGTTACTCTTTGCTTGCCTTCCGTGCATTGCCTAGCCTTGCGTTGTCGTGCCTTAGCCTTGCCTCGCCTAACCGTGCCTTGCCTTGCGTTACCTTTTCCTTGGCTGGCCGTGCATTGCCTAGCGTTGCGTTGTGGTGTCTTAGCCTTGTTTCACCTTGCCGTAGCCTTGCTTGCCTTGCCTTGCTTTGCCTTGCCTTCCTTGCCTTCCGTTACTCTTTGCTTGCCTTCCGTGCATTGCCTAGCCTTGCGTTGTCGTGCCTTAGCCTTGCCTCGCCTAACCGTGCCTTGCCTTGCGTTACCCTTTCCTTGCCTTGCCCTGCATTGCCTAGCCTGTGTTGTCGTGCCTTAGCCTTGTTTCCCCTTGCCGTGCCGTTCCTTCCGTTACCCTTGCCTTGCCTTGCTTTCCCTTGCCTTCCTTGCCTTCCGTTACTCTTTGCTTGCCTTCCGTGCATTGCCTAGCCTTGCGTTGTCGTTCCTTAGCCTTGCCTCGCCTGACCGTGCCTTGCCTTGCGTTACCCTTTCCTTGCCTTGCCGTGCATTGCCTAGCCGTGCGTTGTCGTGCATTTGCCTTGTCTTGCCTCACCGTGCCTTGCCTTGCGTTACCCTTTCCTTGCCTTGCCGTGCATTGCCTAGCCCTGCATTTTCGTGCCTTAGCTTTGTTTCCCCTTACCGTGTCGTTCCTTCCGTTACCCTTGCCTTGCCTTGCTTTCCCTTGCCTTCCTTGCCTTCCGTTACTCTTTGCTTGCCTTCCGTGCATTGCCTAGCCTTGCGTTGTCGTTCCTTAGCCTTGCCTCGCCTGACCGTGCCTTGCCTTGCGGTACCCTTTCCTTGCCTTGCCGTGCATTGCCTAGCCGTGCGTTGTCGTGCATTTGCCTTGTCTTGCCTCACCGTGCCTTGCCTTGCGTTACCCTTTCCTTGCCTTGCCGTGCATTGCCTAGCCCTGCATTTTCGTGCCTTAGCTTTGTTTCCCCTTACCGTGCGTTCCTTCCGTTACCCTTGCCTTGCCTTGCTTTCCCTTGCCTTCCTTGCCTTCCGTTACTCTTTGCTTGCCTTCCGTGCATTGCCTAGCCTTGCGTTGTCGTGTCTTAGCCTTTTTTCACCTTGCCATAGCCTTTCTTGCGTTGCCTTGCTTTGCCTTGCCTTCCTTGCCTTCCTTTACTCTTTGCTTGCCTTCCGTGCATTGCCTAGCCTTGCGTTGTCGTGCCTTAGCCTTTTTTCACCTTGCCATAGCCTTGCTTGCGTTGCCTTGCTTTGCCTTGCATTCCTTGCCTTCCGTTACTCTTTGCTTGCCTTCCGTGCATTGCCTAGCCTTGCGTTGTCGTGCATTAGCCTTGCCTCCCCAAACCGTGCCTTGCCTTGCGTTACCCTTTCCTTGCCTTGCCCTGCATTGCCTAGCCCTGTGTTGTCGTGCCTTAGCCTTGTTTCCCCTTGCCGTGCCGTTCCTTCCGTTACCGTTGCCTTGCCTTGCTTTCTTTGCCTTGCTTTGCCTTGCCTTCCGTTACTCTTTGCTTGCCTTCCGTGCATTGCCTAGCCTTGCCTTGTCGTGCCTTAGCCTTTTTTCACCTTGCCATAGCCTTGTTTGCATTGCCTTGCTTTGCCTTGCATTCCTTGCCTTCCGTTACTCTTTGCTTGCCTTCCGTGCATTGCCTAGCCTTTCGTTGTCGTGCCTTAGCCTTGCCTCGCCTGACCGTGACTTGCCTTGCGTTACCTTTTCCTTGGCTGGCCGTGCATTGCCTAGCGTTGCGTTGTGGTGTCTTAGCCTTGTTTCACCTTGCCATAGCCTTGCTTGCTTTGCCTTGCTTTGCCTTGCCTTCGTTCCATTCCGTTACTCTTTGCTTGCCTTCCGTGCATTGCCTAGCCTTGCCTTGTCGTGCCTTAGCCTTGTTTCACCTTGCCATAGCCTTGCTTGCATTGCCTTGCTTTGCCTTGCATTCCTTGCCTTCCGTTACTCTTTGCTTGCCTTCCGTGCATTGCCTAGCCTTGCGTTGTCGTGCCTTAGCCTTGCCTCGCCTAACCGTGCCTTGCCTTGCGTTACCCTTTCCTTGCCTTGCCGTGCATTGCCTAGCCGTGCGTTGTCGTGCAGTAGCCTCGCCTTGCCTTACCGTGCCTTGCCTTGCGTTATCCTTTCCTTGCCTGGCCGTGCATTGCTTAGCCTTGCGTTGTGGTGCCTTAGCCTTGTTTCCCCTTGCCGTGCCGTGCCTTTTGTTACACTTGCCTTGCCTTGCTTTGCCTTGCCTTCCTTTCCTTCCGTTACTCTTTCCTTGCCTAGCCGTGCACTGCGTAGCCTTGCGTTGTCGTGCATTACCTTGCCTCGCCTGACCGTGCCTTGCCTTGCGTAACCCTTTCCTTGCCTTGCCGTGCATTGCCTAGCCGTGCGTTGTCGTGCATCAGCCTTGTCTTGCCTCACCGTGCCTTGCCTTGCGTTACCATTTCCTTGCATTGCCGTGCATTGCCTAGCCGTGCCTTGCCGTGCCTTAGCCTTGTTTCCCCTTGCCGTGCCGTTCCTTCCGTTACCCTTGCCTTGCCTTGCTTTCCCTTGCCTTCCTTGCCTTCCGTTACTCTTTGCTTGCCTTCCGTGCATTGCCTAGCCTTGCGTTGTCGTGCATTAGCCTTGCCTCCCCAAACCGTGCCTTGCCTTGCGTTACCCTTTCCTTGCCTTGCCCTGCATTACCTAGCCCTGTGTTGTCGTGCCTTAGCCTTGTTTCCCCTTAACGTGCCGTTCCTTTCGGTACCCTTGCCTTCCCCTGCTTTCCTTTGTATTCCTTGCGTTCCGTTACTCTTTGCTTGCCTTCCGTGCATTGCCTAGCCTTGCGTTGCCGTGCCTTAGCCTTGTTTCCCCTTGCCGTGCCGTGCCTTTTGTTACACTTGCCTTGCCTTGCTTTGCCTTGCCTTCCTTTCCTTCCGTTACTCTTTCCTTGCCTAGCCGTGCACTGCCTAGCCTTGCGTTGTCTTGCATTAGCCTTGCCTCCCCAAACCGTGCATTGCCTTGCGTTACCATTTCCTTGCCTTGCCCTGCATTGCCTAGCCCTGTGTTTTCGTGCCTTAGTCTTGTTTGCCCTTACCTTGCCGTTCCTTCCGTTACCCTTGCCTTCCCCTTCTTTCCCTAGCCTTCCTTGCCTTCCGTTACTCTTTGCTTGCCTTCCGTGCATTGCCTAGCCTTGCGTTGTCGTGCCTTAGCCTTGCCCTCCTGATCGTGCCTTGCCTTGCGTTACCCTTTCCTTGCCTTGCCGTGAATTGCCTAGCCGTGCGTTGTCGTGCATCAGCCTTGCCTTGCCTCACCGTGCCTTGCCTTGCGTTACCCTTACCTTGCCTTGCTTTCCCTTGCTTTCCTTGCCTTCCGTTACTCTTTGCTTTCCTTCCGTGCATTGCCAAGCCTTGCGTTATCGTGCCTTCGCCTTGCCTCGCCTGACAGTGCCTTGCCTTGCGTTACCCTTTCCTTGCCTTGCCGTGCACTGCCTAGCCTTGCCTTGTCGTGCCTTAGCCTTGCCTCGCCTGACAGTGCCTTGCCTTGCGTTACCCTTTCCTTGCCTGGCCGTGCATTGCTTAGCCTTGCGTTGCCGTGCCTTAGCCTTGTTTCCCCTTGCCGTGCCGTGCCTTTTGTTACACTTGCCTTGCCTTGCTTTGCCTTGCCTTCCTTTCCTTCCGTTACCCTTTCCTTGCCTTGCCGTGCATTGCCTAGCCGTGCGTTGCCGTGCCTTAGCCTTGTTTCCCCTTGCCGTGCCGTTCCTTCCGTTACCCTTGCCTTGCCTTGCTTTCCCTTGCCTTCCTTGCCTTCCGTTACTCTTTGCTTGCCTTCCGTGCATTGCCTAGCCTTGCGTTGTCGTTCCTTAGCCTTGCCTCCCCTGACCGTGCCTTGCCTTTTGGTTCCCTTTCCTTGCCTTGCCGTGCATTGCCTAGCCGTGCGTTGTCGTGCATTTGCCTTGTCTTGCCTCACCGTGCCTTGCCTTGCGTTACCCTTTCCTTGCCTTGCCGTGCATTGCCTAGCCCTGCATTGTCGTGCCTTAGCTTTGTTTCCCCTTACCGTGCCGTTCCTTCCGTTACCCTTGCCTTGCCTTGCTTTCCCTTGCCTTCCTTGCCTTCCGTTACTCTTTGCTTGCCTTCCGTGCATTGCCTAGCCTTGCGTTGTCGTGTCTTAGCCTTTTTTCACCTTGCCATAGCCTTGCTTTCGTTGCCTTGCTTTGCCTTGCCTTCCTTGCCTTCCTTTACTCTTTGCTTGCCTTCCCTGCATTGCCTAGCCTTGCGTGGTCGTGCCTTAGCCTTTTTTCACCTTGCCATAGCCTTGCTGGCGTTGCCTTGCTTTGCCTTGCATTCCTTGCCTTCCATTACTCTTTGCTTGCCTTCCGTGCATTGCCTAGCCTTGCGTTGTCGTGCATTAGCCTTGCCTCCCCAAACCGTACCTTGCCTTGCGTTACCCTTTCCTTGCCTTGCCCTGCATTGCCTAGCCCTGTGTTGTCGTGCCTTAGCCTTGTTTCCCCTTGCCGTGCCGTTCCTTCCGTTACCCTTGCCTTGCCTTGCTTTCCCTTGCTTTCCTTGCCTTCCGTTACTCTTTGCTTGCCCTCCGTGCATTGCCTAGCCTTGCGTTGTCGTGCCTTAGCCTTGCCTCCCCTGACAGTGCCTTGCCTTGCGTTACCTTTTCCTTGGCTGGCCGTGCATTGCCTCGCGTTGCGTTGTGGTGCCTTAGCCTTGTTTCACCTTGCCATAGCCTTGCTTGCTTTGCCTTGCTTTGCCTTGCCTTCCTTCCATTCCGTTACTCTTTGCTTGCCTTCCGTGCATTGCCTAGCCTTGCGTTGTCGTGCCTTAGCCTTGCCTCGCCTAACCGTGCCTTGCCTTGCGTTACCCTTTCCTTGCCTTGCCGTGCATTGCCTAGCCGTGCGTTGTCGTGCATTAGCCTCGCCTTGCCTTACCGTGCCTTGCCTTGCGTTACCCTTTCCTTGCCTGGCCGTGCATTGCTTAGCCTTGCGTTGCCGTGCCCTAGCCTTGTTTCCCCTTGCCGTGCCGTGCCTTTTGTCACACTTGCCTTGCCTTGCTTTGCCTTGCCTTCCTTTCCTTCCGTTACTCTTTCCTTGCCTAGCCGTGCACTGCGTAGCCTTGCGTTGTCGTGCATTACCCTTGCCTCGCCTGACGGTGCCTTGCCTTGCGTTATCCTTTCCTTGCCTTGCCGTGCATTGCCTAGCCGTGCGTTGCAGTGCCTTAGCCTTGTTTCCCCTTGCCGTGCCGTTCCTTCCGTTACCCTTGCCTTGCCTTGCTTTCCCTTGCCTTCTTTGCCTTCCGTTACTCTTTGCTTGCCTTCCGTGCATTGCCTATCCTTGCGTTGTCGTTCCTTAGCCTTGCCTCGCCTGACCGTGCCTTGCCTTGCGGTACCCTTTCCTTGCCTTGCCGTGCATTGCCTAGCCGTGCGTTGTCGTGCATTTGCCTTGTCTTGCCTCACCGTGCCTTGCCTTGCGTTACCCTTTCCTTGCCTTGCCGTGAATTGCCTAGCCCTGCATTGTCGTGCCTTAGCTTTGTTTCCCCTTACCGTGCCGTTCCTTCCGTTACCCTTGCCTTGCCTTGCTTTCCCTTGCCTTCCTTGCCTTCCGTTACTCTTTGCTTGCCTTCCGTGCATTGCCTAGCCTTGCGTTGTCGTGTCTTAGCCTTTTTTCACCTTGCCATAGCCTTGCTTGCGTTGCCTTGCTTTGCCTTGCCTTCCTTGCCTTCCTTTACTCTTTGCTTGCCTTCCGTGCATTGCCTAGCCTTGCGTTGTCGTGTCTTAGCCTTTGTTCACCTTGCCATAGCCTTGCTTGCGTTGCCTTGCTTTGCCTTGCATTCCTTTCCTTCCGTTACTCTGTGCTTGCCTTCCGTGCATTGCCTAGCCTTGCGTTGTCGTGCATTAGCCTTGCCTCCCAAAACCGTGCCTTGCCTTGCGTTACCATTTCCTTGCCTTGCCCTGCATTGCCTAGCCCTGTGTTGTCGTGCCTTAGCCTTGTTTCCCCTTGCCGTGCCGTTCCTTCCTTTACCCTTGCCTTGCCTTGCTTTCCCTTGCTTTCCTTGCCTTCCGTTACTCTTTGCTTTCCTTCCGTGCATTGCCTAGCCTTGCGTTGTCGTGCCTTAGCCTTGCCTCGCCTGACAGTGCCTTGCCTTGCGTTACCTTTTCCTTGGCTGGCGGTGCATTGCCTAGCGTTGCGTTGTGGTGCCTTAGCCTTGTTTCACCTTGCCATAGCCTTGCTTGCTTTGCCTTGCTTTGCCTTGCCTTCCTTCCATTCCGTTACTCTTTGCTTGCCTTCCGTGCATTGCCTAGCCTTGCGTTGTCGTGCCTTAGCCTTTTTTCAACTTGCATAGCCTTGCTTGCGTTGCCTTGCTTTGCCTTGCATTCCTTGCCTTCCGTTACTCTTTGCTTGCCTTCCGTGCATTGCCTAGCCTTGCGTTGTCGTGCATTAGCCTTGCCTCCCCAAACCGTGCCTTGCCTTGCGTTACCATTTCCTTGCCTTGCCCTGCATTGCCTAGCCCTGTGTTGTCGTTCCTTAGTCTTGTTTGCCCTTACCGTGCCGTTCCTTCCGTTACCCTTGCCTTCCCCTTCTTTCCCTAGCCTTCCTTGCCTTCCGTTACTCTTTCCTTGCCTTCCGTGCATTGCCTAGCCTTGCGTTGTCGTGCCTTAGCCTTGCCTCGCCTGATCGTGCCTTGCCTTGCGTTACCCTTTCCTTGCCTTGCCGTGAATTGCCTAGCCGTGCGTTGTCGTGCATCAGCCTTGCCTTGCCTCACCGTGCCTTGCCTTGCGTTACCCTTACCTTGCCTTGCTTTCCCTTGCTTTCCTTGCATTCCGTTACTCTTTGCTTTCCTTCCGTGCATTGCCTAGGCTTGCGTTGTCGTGCCTTAGCCTTGCCTCGCCTGACAGTGCCTGGCCTTGCGTTACCCTTTCCTTGCCTTGCCGTGCACTGCCTAGCCTTGCCTTGTCGTGCCTTAGCCTTGCCTCGCCTGACAGTGCCTTGCCTTGCGTTACCTTTTCCTTGGCTGGCGGTGCATTGCCTAGCGTTGCGTTGTGGTGCCTTAGCCTTGTTTCACCTTGCCATAGCCTTGCTTGCTTTGCCTTGCTTTGCCTTGCCTTCCTTCCATTCCGTTACTCTTTGCTTGCCTTCCGTGCATTGCCTAGCCTTGCGTTGTCGTGCCTTAGCCTTTTTTCAACTTGCATGCCTTGCCTTGCTTGCGTTGCCTTGCTTTGCCTTGCATTCCTTGCCTTCCGTTACTCTTTGCTTCCCTTCCGTGCATTGCCTAGCCTTGCGTTGTCGTGCCTTAGCCTTGCCTCGCCTAACCGTGCCTTGCCTTGCGTTACCCTTTCCTTGCCTTGCCGTGCATTGCCTAGCCGTGCGTTGTCGTGCATTAGCCTTGCTTTGCCTCACCGTGCCTTGCCTTGCGTTACCCTTTCCTTGCCTTGCCGTGCATTGCCTAGCCGTGCGTTGCCGTGCCTTAGCCTTGTTTCCCCTTGCCGTGCCGTTCCTTCCGTTACCCTTGCCTTGCCTTGCTTTCCCTTGCCTTCCTTGCCTTCCGTTACTCTTTGCTTGCCTTCCGTGCATTGCCTAGCCTTGCGTTGTCGTGTCTTAGCCTTTTTTCACCTTGCCATAGCCTTGCTTGCGTTGCCTTGCTTTGCCTTGCCTTCCTTGCCTTCCGTTACTCTTTGCTTGCCTTCCGTGCATTGCCTAGCCTTGCGTTGTCGTGCCTTAGCCTTGCCTCCCCTTGCCGTGCCTTGCCTTGCGTTACCCTTTCCTTGCCTTGCCCTGCATTGCCTAGCCCTGTGTTGTCGTGCCTTAGCCTTGTTTCCCCTTGCCGTGCCGTTCCTTCCGTTACCCTTGCCTTGCCTGCTTTCCCTTGCTTTCCTTGCCTTCCGTTACTCTTTGCTTTCCTTCCGTGCATTGCCTAGCCTTGCGTTGTCGTGCCTTAGCCTTGCCTCGCCTGACAGTCCCTTGCCTTGCGTTACCCTTTCCTTGCCTTGCCGTGCACTGCCTAGCCTTGCCTTGTCGTGCATTAGCCTTGCCTTGACTGACCGTGCCTTGCCTGGCGTTACCCTTTCCTTGCCTTGCCGTGCATTGCCTAGCCGTGCGTTGTCTTGCCTTAGCCTTGTTTCCCCTTGCCGTGCCGTTCCTTCCGTTACCCTTGCCTTGCCTTGCTTTCCCTTGCTTTCCTTGCCTTCCGTTACTCTTTGCTTTCCTTCCGTGCATTGCCTAGCCTTGCGTTGTCGTGCCTTAGCCTTGCCTCGCCTGACAGTGCCTTGCCTTGCGTTAGCCTTTACTTGCGTTGCCGTGCACTGCCTAGCCTTGCCTTGTCGTGCATTAGCCTTGCCTTGCCTGACCGTGCCTTGCCTGGCGTTACCCTTTCCTTGCCTTGCCGTGCATTGCCTAGCCGTGCGTTGCCGTTCCTTAGCCTTGTTTCCCCTTGCCGTGCCTTGCCTTTTGTTACACTTGCCTTGCCTTGCTTTGCCTTGCCTTCCTTTCCTTCCGTTACTCTTTCCTTGCCTAGTTGTAAACTGCCTAGCCTTGCGATGTCGTGCATTAGCTTTGCCTCGCCTGACAGTGCCTTGCCTTGCGTTACCCTTTCCTTGCCTTCCGTGCATTGCCTAGCCTTGCGTTGACGTGCCTTAGCCTTGCCTCGCCTGACAGTGCCTTGCCTTGCGTTACCCTTTCCTTGCCTTGCAGTGCACTGCCTAGCCTTGCCTTGTCGTGCATTAGCCTTGCCTTGCCTGACCGTGCCTTGCCTGGCGTTACCCTTTCCTTGCCTTGCCGTGCATTGCCTAGCCGTGCGTTGTCGTGCCTTAGCCTTGTTTCCCCTTGCCGTGCCGTTCCTTCCGTTACCATTGCCTTGCCTTGCTTTCCCTTGCCTTCCTTGCCTTCCGTTACTCTTTGCTTGCCTTCCGTGCATTGCCTAGCCTTGCGTTGTCGTTCCTTAGCCTTGCCTCCCCTGACCGTGCCTTGCCTTGCGGTACCCTTTCCTTGCCTTGCCGTGCATTGCCTAGCCGTGCGTTGTCGTGCATTTGCCTTGTCTTGCCTCACCGTGCCTTGCCTTGCGTTGCCCTTTCCTTGCCTTGCCGTGCATTGCCTAGCCCTGCATTGTCGTGCCTTAGCTTTGTTTCCCCTTACCGTGCCGTTCCTTCCGTTACCCTTGCCTTGCCTTGCTTTCCCTTGCCTTCCTTGCCTTCCGTTACTCTTTGCTTGCCTTCCGTGCATTGCCTAGCCTTGCGTTGTCGTGTCTTAGCCTTTTTTCACCTTGCCATAGCCTTGCTTGCGTTGCCTTGCTTTGCCTTGCCTTCCTTGCCTTCCTTTACTCTTTGCTTGCCTTCCGTGCATTGCCTAGCCTTGCGTGGTCGTGCCTTAGCCTTTTTTCACCTTGCCATAGCCTTGCTGGCGTTGCCTTGCTTTGCCTTGCATTCCTTGCCTTCCGTTACTCTTTGCTTGCCTTCCGTGCATTGCCTAGCCTTGCGTTGTCGTGCATTAGCCTTGCCTCCCCAAACCGTACCTTGCCTTGCGTTACCCTTTCCTTGCCTTGCCCTGCATTGCCTAGCCCTGTGTTGTCGTGCCTTAGCCTTGTTTCCCCTTGCCGTGCCGTTCCTTCCGTTACCCTTGCCTTGCCTTGCTTTCCCTTGCTTTCCTTGCCTTCCGTTACTCTTTGCTTGCCCTCCGTGCATTGCCTAGCCTTGCGTTGTCGTGCCTTAGCCTTGCCTCCGCTGACAGTGCCTTGCCTTGCGTTACCTTTTCCTTGGCTGGCCGTGCATTGCCTGGCGTTGCGTTGTGGTGCGGTGCCTTAGCCTTGTTTCAACTTGCCATAGCCTTGCTTGCTTTGCCTTGCTTTGCCTTGCCTTCCTTCCATTCCGTTACTCTTTGCTTGCCTTCCGTGCATTGCCTAGCCTTGCGTTGTCGTGCCTTAGCCTTGCCTCGCCTAACCGTGCCTTGCCTTGCGTTACCCTTTCCTTGCCTTGCCGTGCATTGCCTAGCCGTGCGTTGTCGTGCATTAGCCTCGCCTTGCCTTACCGTGCCTTGCCTTGCGTTACCCTTTCCTTGCCGGCCGTGCATTGCTTAGCCTTGCGTTGCCGTGCCCTAGCCTTGTTTCCCCTTGCCGTGCCGTGCCTTTTGTCACACTTGCCTTGCCTTGCTTTGCCTTGCCTTCCTTTCCTTCCGTTACTCTTTCCTTGCCTAGCCGTGCACTGCGTAGCCTTGCGTTGTCGTGCATTACCCTTGCCTCGCCTGACCGTGCCTTGCCTTGCGTTACCCTTTCCTTGCCTTGCCGTGCATTGCCTAGCCGTGCGTTGCCGTGCCTTAGCCTTGTTTCCCCTTGCCGTGCCGTTCCTTCCGTTACCCTTGCCTTGCCTTGCTTTCCCTTGCCTTCCTTGCCTTCCGTTACTCTTTGCTTGCCTTCCGTGCATTGCCTATCCTTGCGTTGTCGTTCCTTAGCCTTGCCTCGCCTGACCGTGCCTTGCCTTGCGGTACCCTTTCCTTGCCTTGCCGTGCATTGCCTAGCCGTGCGTTGTCGTGCATTTGCCTTGTCTTGCCTCACCGTGCCTTGCCTTGCGTTACCCTTTCCTTGCCTTGCCGTGCATTGCCTAGCCCTGCATTGTCGTGCCTTAGCTTTGTTTCCCCTTACCGTGCCGTTCCTTCCGTTACCCTTGCCTTGCCTTGCTTTCCCTTGCCTTCCTTGCCTTCCGTTACTCTTTGCTTGCCTTCCGTGCATTGCCTAGCCTTGCGTTGTCGTGTCTTAGCCTTTTTTCACCTTGCCATAGCCTTGCCTTGCGTTGCCTTGCTCTTGCCCTTTGCCTTGCCTTCCCTTGTCCTTCCTTCCTTTGCTTGCCTTCCGTGCATTGCCTAGCCTTGCATTGTCGTGTCTTAGCCTTTTTTCACCTTGCCATAGCCTTGCTTGCGTTGCCTTGCTTTGCCTTGCATTCCTTGCCTTCCGTTACTCTGTGCTTGCCTTCCGTGCATTGCCTAGCCTTGCGTTGTCGTGCATTAGCCTTGCCTCCCAAAACCGTGCCTTGCCTTGCGTTACCATTTCCTTGCCTTGCCCTGCATTGCCTAGCCCTGTGTTGTCGTGCCTTAGCCTTGTTTCCCCTTGCCGTGCCGTTCCTTCCGTTACCCTTGCCTTGCCTTGCTTTCCCTTGCTTTCCTTGCCTTCCGTTACTCTTTGCTTTCCTTCCGTGCATTGCCTAGCCTTGCGTTGTCGTGCCTTAGCCTTGCCTCGCCTGACAGTGCCTTGCCTTGCGTTACCTTTTCCTTGGCTGGCGGTGCATTGCCTAGCGTTGCGTTGTGGAGCCTTAGCCTTGTTTCACCTTGCCATAGCCTTGCTTGCTTTGCCTTGCTTTGCCTTGCCTTCCTTCCATTCCGTTACTCTTTGCTTGCCTTCCGTGCATTGCCTAGCCTTGCGTTGTCGTGCCTTAGCCTTTTTTCAACTTGCATAGCCTTGCTTGCGTTGCCTTGCTTTGCCTTGCATTCCTTGCCTTCCGTTACTCTTTGCTTGCCTTCCGTGCATTGCCTAGCCTTGCGTTGTCGTGCATTAGCCTTGCCTCCCCAAACCGTGCCTTGCCTTGCGTTACCATTTCCTTGCCTTGCCCTGCATTGCCTAGCCCTGTGTTGTCGTTCCTTAGTCTTGTTTGCCCTTACCGTGCCGTTCCTTCCGTTACCCTTGCCTTCCCCTTCTTTCCCTAGCCTTCCTTGCCTTCCGTTACTCTTTCCTTGCCTTGCATTGCCTAGCCTTGCGTTGTCGTGCATTAGCCTTGCCTAGCCTGACCGTGCCTTGCCTTGCGTTACCCTTTCCTTGCCTTGCCGTGAATTGCCTAGCCGTGCGTTGTCGTGCATCAGCCTTGCCTTGCCTCACCGTGCCTTGCCTTGCGTTACCCTTACCTTGCCTTGCTTTCCCTTGCTTTCCTTGCATTCCGTTACTCTTTGCTTTCCTTCCGTGCATTGCCTAGCCTTGCGTTGTCGTGCCTTAGCCTTGCCTCGCCTGACAGTGCCTGGCCTTGCGTTACCCTTTCCTTGCCTTGCCGTGCACTGCCTAGCCTTGCCTTGTCGTGCCTTAGCCTTGCCTCGCCTGACAGTGCCTTGCCTTGCGTTACCCTTTCCTTGCCTGGCCGTGCATTGCTTAGCCTTGCGTTGCCGTGCCTTAGCCTTGTTTCCCCTTGCCGTGCCGTGCCTTTTGTTACACTTGCCTTGCCTTGCTTTGCCTTGCCTTCCTTTCCTTCCGTTACTCTTTCCTTGCCTAGCCGTGCACTGCGTAGCCTTGCGTTGTCGTGCATTACCCTTGCCTCGCCTGACCGTGCCTTGCCTTGCGTTACCCTTTCCTTGCCTTGCCGTGCATTGCCTAGCCGTGCGTTGTCGTGCATCAGCCTTGCCTTGCCTCACCGTGCCTTGCCTTGCGTTACCCTTTCCTTGCCTTGCCGTGCATTGCCTAGCCGCGCGTTGCCGTGCCTTAGCCTTGTTTCCCCTTGCCGTGCCGTTCCTTCCGTTACCCTTGCCTTGCCTTGCTTTCCCTTGCCTTCCTTGCCTTCCGTTACTCTTTGCTTGCCTTCCGTGCATTGCCTAGCCTTGCGTTGTCGTGTCTTAGCCTTTTTTCACCTTGCCATAGCCTTGCTTGCGTTGCCTTGCTTTGCCTTGCCTTCCTTGCCTTCCGTTACTCTTTGCTTGCCTTCCGTGCATTGCCTAGCCTTGCGTGGTCGTGCCTTAGCCTTTTTTCACCTTGCCATAGCCTTGCTTGCGTTGCCTTGCTTTGCCTTGCATTCCTTGCCTTCCGTTACTCTTTGCTTGCCTTCCGTGCATTGCCTAGCCTTGCGTTGTCGTGCATTAGCCTTGCCTCCCCAAACCGTGCCTTGCCTTGCGTTACCCTTTCCTTGCCTTGCCCTGCATTGCCTAGCCCTGTGTTGTCGTGCCTTAGCCTTGTTTCCCCTTGCCGTGCCGTTCCTTCCGTTACCCTTGCCTTGCCTTGCTTTCCCTTGCTTTCCTTGCCTTCCGTTACTCTTTGCTTTCCTTCCGTGCATTGCCTAGCCTTGCGTTGTCGTGCCTTAGCCTTGCCTCGCCTGACAGTGCCTTGCCTTGCGTTACCCTTTCCTTGCCTTGCCGTGCATTGCCTAGCCGTGCGTTGTCGTGCCTTAGCCTTTTTTCACCTTGCCATAGCCTTGCTTGCGTTGCCTTGCTTTGCCTTGCATTCCTTGCCTTCCGTTACTCTTTGCTTGCCTTCCGTGCATTGCCTAGCCTTGCGTTGTCGTGTCTTAGCCTTGCCTCGCCTAACCGTGCCTTGCCTTGCGTTACCCTTTCCTTGCCTTGCCGTGCATTGCCTAGCCGTGCGTTGTCGTGCATTAGCCTCGCCTTGCCTTACCGTGCCTTGCCTTGCGTTACCTTTCCTTGCCTGGCCGTGCATTGCTTAGCCTTGCGTTGTGGTGCCTTAGCCTTGTTTCCCCTTGCCGTGCCGTGCCTTTTGTTACACTTGCCTTGCCTTGCTTTGCCTTGCCTTCCTTTCCTTCCGTTACTCTTTCCTTGCCTAGCCGTGCACTGCGTAGCCTTGCGTTGTCGTGCATTACCTTGCCTCGCCTGACCGTGCCTTGCCTTGCGTAACCCTTTCCTTGCCTTGCCGTGCATTGCCTAGCCGTGCGTTGTCGTGCATCAGCCTTGTCTTGCCTCACCGTGCCTTGCCTTGCGTTACCATTTCCTTGCATTGCCGTGCATTGCCTAGCCGTGCCTTGCCGTGCCATAGCCTTGATTCCCCTTGCCGTGCCGTTCCTTCCGTTACCCTTGCCTTGCTTTCCCTTGCCTTCCTTGCCTTCCGTTACTCTTTGCTTGCCTTCCGTGCATTGCCTAGCCTTGCGTTGTCGTGCATTAGCCTTGCCTCCCCAAACCGTGCCTTGCCTTGCGTTACCCTTTCCTTGCCTTGCCCTGCATTACCTAGCTCTGTGTTGTCGTGCCTTAGCCTTGTTTCCCCTTACCGTGCTGTTCCTTTCGGTACCCTTGCCTTCCTTGCGTTCCGTTACTCTTTGCTTGCCTTCCGTGCATTGCCTAGCCTTGCGTTGTCGTGCCTTAGCCTTGTTTCCCCTTGCCGTGCCGTGCCTGTTGTTACACTTGCCTTGCCATGCTTTGCCTTGCCTTCCTTTCCTTCCGTTACTCTTTCCTTGCCTAGCCGTGCACTGCCTAGCCTTGCGTTGTCGTGCATTAGCCTTGCCTCCCCAAACCGTGCCTTGCCTTGCGTTACCCTTTCCTTGCCTTGCCCTGCATTGCCTAGCCCTGTGTTGTCGTGCCTTAGTCTTGTTTCCCCTTGCCGTGCCGTTCCTTCCGTTACCCTTGCCTTGCCTTCTTTCCCTTGCCTTCCTTGCCTTCCGTTACTCTTTGCTTGCCTTCCGTGCATTGCCTAGCCTTGCGTTGTCGTGCCTTAGCCTTGCCTCTCCTGACAGTGCCTTGCCTTGCGTTACCCTTTCCTTGCCTTGCCGTGCATTGCCTAGCCGTGCGTTGTCGTGCCTCAGCCTTGCCTTGCCTCACCGTGCCTTGCCTTGCGTTACCCTTACCTTGCCTTGCTTTCCCTTGCTTTCCTTGCCTTCCGTTACTCTTTGCTTTCCTTCCGTGCATTGCCTAGCCTTGCGTTGTCGTGCCTTAGCCTTGCCTCGCCTGACAGTGCCTTGCCTTGCGTTACCCTTTCCTTGCCTTGCCGTGCACTGCCTAGCCTTGCCTTGTCGTGCCTTAGCCTTGCCTCGCCTGACAGTGCCTTGCCTTGCGTTACCCTTTCCTTGCCTGGCCGTGCATTGCTTAGCCTTGCGTTGCCGTGCCTTAGCCTTGTTTCCCCTTGCCGTGCCGTGCCTTTTGTTACACTTGCCTTGCCTTGCTTTGCCTTGCCTTCCTTTCCTTCCGTTACTCTTTCCTTGCCTTGCCGTGCATTGCCTAGCCTTGCGTTGCCGTGCCTTAGCCTTGTTTCCCCTTGCCGTGCCGTTCCTTCCGTTACCCTTGCCTTGCCTTGCTTTCCCTTGCCTTCCTTGCCTTCCGTTACTCTTTGCTTGCCTTCCGTGCATTGCCTAGCCTTGCGTTGTCGTTCCTTAGCCTTGCCTCCCCTGACCGTGCCTTGCCTTGCGGTACGCTTTCCTTGCCTTGCCGTGCATTGCCTAGCCGTGCGTTGTCGTGCATTTGCCTTGTCTTGCCTCACCGTGCCTTGCCTTGCGTTACCCTTTCCTTGCCTTGCCGTGCATTGCCTAGCCCTGCATTGTCGTGCCTTAGCTTTGTTTCCCCTTACCGTGCCGTTCCTTCCGTTACCCTTGCCTTGCCTTGCTTTCCCTTGCCTTCCTTGCCTTCCGTTACTCTTTGCTTGCCTTCCGTGCATTGCCTAGCCTTGCGTTGTCGTGTCTTAGCCTTTTTTCACCTTGCGATAGCCTTGCTTGCGTTGCCTTGCTTTGCCTTGCCTTCCTTGCCTTCCTTTACTCTTTGCTTGCCTTCCGTGCATTGCCTAGCCTTGCGTGGTCGTGCCTTAGCCTTTTTTCACCTTGCCATAGACTTGCTGGCGTTGCCTTGCTTTGCCTTGCATTCCTTGCCTTCCATTACTCTTTGCTTGCCTTCCGTGCATTGCCTAGCCTTGCGTTGTCGTGCATTAGCCTTGCCTCCCCAAACCGTACCTTGCCTTGCGTTACCCTTTCCTTGCCTTGCCCTGCATTGCCTAGCCCTGTGTTGTCGTGCCTTAGCCTTGTTTCCCCTTGCCGTGCCGTTCCTTCCGTTACCCTTGCCTTGCCTTGCTTTCCCTTGCTTTCCTTGCCTTCCGTTACTCTTTGCTTGCCCTCCGTGCATTGCCTAGCCTTGCGTTGTCGTGCCTTAGCCTTGCCTCCCCTGACAGTGCCTTGCCTTGCGTTACCTTTTCCTTGGCTGGCCGTGCATTGCCTGGCGTTGCGTTGTGGTGCGGTGCCTTAGCCTTGTTTCAACTTGCCATAGCCTTGCTTGCTTTGCCTTGCTTTGCCTTGCCTTCCTTCCATTCCGTTACTCTTTGCTTGCCTTCCGTGCATTGCCTAGCCTTGCGTTGTCGTGCCTTAGCCTTGCCTCGCCTAACCGTGCCTTGCCTTGCGTTACCCTTTCCTTGCCTTGCCGTGCATTGCCTAGCCGTGCGTTGTCGTGCATTAGCCTCGCCTTGCCTTACCGTGCCTTGACTTGCGTTACCCTTTCCTTGCCTGGCCGTGCATTGCTTAGCCTTGCGTTGCCGTGCCCTAGCCTTGTTTCCCCTTGCCGTGCCGTGCCTTTTGTCACACTTGCCTTGCCTTGCTTTGCCTTGCCTTCCTTTCCTTCCGTTACTCTTTCCTTGCCTAGCCGTGCACTGCGTAGCCTTGCGTTGTCGTGCATTACCCTTGCCTCGCCTGACGGTGCCTTGCCTTGCGTTACCCTTTCCTTGCCTTGCCGTGCATTGCCTAGCCGTGCGTTGCAGTGCCTTAGCCTTGTTTCCCCTTGCCGTGCCGTTCCTTCCGTTACCCTTGCCTTGCCTTGCTTTCCCTTGCCTTCCTTGCCTTCCGTTACTCTTTGCTTGCCTTCCGTGCATTGCCTATCCTTGCGTTGTCGTTCCTTAGCCTTGCCTCGCCTGACCGTGCCTTGCCTTGCGGTACCCTTTCCTTGCCTTGCCGTGCATTGCCTAGCCGTGCGTTGTCGTGCATTTGCCTTGTCTTGCCTCACCGTGCCTTGCCTTGCGTTACCCTTTCCTTGCCTTGCCGTGAATTGCCTAGCCCTGCATTGTCGTGCCTTAGCTTTGTTTCCCCTTACCGTGCCGTTCCTTCCGTTACCCTTGCCTTGCCTTGCTTTCCCTTGCCTTCCTTGCCTTCCGTTACTCTTTGCTTGCCTTCCGTGCATTGCCTAGCCTTGCGTTGTCGTGCCTTAGCCTTTTTTCAACTTGCATAGCCTTGCTTGCGTTGCCTTGCTTTGCCTTGCATTCCTTGCCTTCCGTTACTCTTTGCTTGCCTTCCGTGCATTGCCTAGCCTTGCGTTGTCGTGCATTAGCCTTGCCTCCCCAAACCGTGCCTTGCCTTGCGTTACCATTTCCTTGCCTTGCCCTGCATTGCCTAGCCCTGTGTTGTCGTTCCTTAGTCTTGTTTGCCCTTACCGTGCCGTTCCTTCCGTTACCCTTGCCTTCCCCTGATTTCCCTAGCCTTCCTTGCCTTCCGTTACTCTTTCCTTGCCTTCCGTGCATTGCCTAGCCTTGCGTTGTCGTGCCTTAGCCTTGCCTAGCCTGATCGTGCCTTGCCTTGCGTTACCCTTTCCTTGCCTTGCCGTGAATTGCCTAGCCGTGCGTTGTCGTGCATCAGCCGTGCGTTGTCTTGCCTTGCCTCACCGTGCCTTGCCTTGCGTTACCCTTACCTTGCCTTGCTTTCCCTTGCTTTCCTTGCATTCCGTTACTCTTTGCTTTCCTTCCGTGCATTGCCTAGCCTTGCGTTGTCGTGCCTTAGCCTTGCCTCGCCTGACAGTGCCTGGCCTTGCGTTACCCTTTCCTTGCCTTGCCGTGCACTGCCTAGCCTTGCCTTGTCGTGCCTTAGCCTTGCCTCGCCTGACAGTGCCTTGCCTTGCGTTACCCTTTCCTTGCCTGGCCGTGCATTGCTTAGCCTTGCGTTGCCGTGCCTTAGCCTTGTTTCCCCTTGCCGTTCCGTGCCTTTTGTTACACTTGCCTTGCCTTGCTTTGCCTTGCCTTCCTTTCCTTCCGTTACTCTTTCCTTGCCTAGCCGTGCACTGCGTAGCCTTGCGTTGTCGTGCATTACCCTTGCTTCTCCTGACCGTGCCTTGCCTTGCGTTACCCTTTCCTTGCCTTGCCGTGCATTGCCTAGCCGTGCGTTGTCGTGCATCAGCCTTGCCTTGCCTCACCGTGCCTTGCCTTGCGTTACCCTTTCCTTGCCTTGCCGTGAATTGCCTAGCCGTGCGTTGTCGTGCATCAGCCTTGCCTTGCCTCACCGTGCCTTGCCTTGCGTTACCCTTACCTTGCCTTGCTTTCCCTTGCTTTCCTTGCGTTACCCTTTCCTTGCCTGGCCGTGCATTGCCTAGCCGTGCGTTGCCGTTCCTTAGCCTTGTTTCCCCTTGCCGTGCCGTTCCTTCCGTTACCCTTGCCTTGCCTTGCTTTCCCTTGCCTTCCTTGCCTTCCGTTACTCTTTGCTTGCCTTCCGTGCATTGCCTAGCCTTGCGTTGTCGTGTCTTAGCCTTTTTTCACCTTGCCATAGCCTTGCTTGCGTTGCCTTGCTTTGCCTTGCCTTCCTTGCCTTCCTTTACTCTTTGCTTGCATTACGTGCATTGCCTAGCCTTGCGTGGTCGTGCCTTAGCCTTTTTTCACCTTGCCATAGCCTTGCTTGCGTTGCCTTGCTTTGCCTTGCATTCCTTGCCTTCCGTTACTCTTTGCTTGCCTTCCGTGCATTGCCTAGCCTTGCGTTGTCGTGCATTAGCCTTGCCTCCCCAAACCGTGCCTTGCCTTGCGTTACCCTTTCCTTGCCTTGCCCTGCATTGCCTAGCCCTGTGTTGTCGTGCCTTAGCCTTGTTTCCCCTTGCCGTGCCGTTCCTTCCGTTACCCTTGCCTTGCCTTGCTTTCCCTTGCTTTCCTTGCCTTCCGTTACTCTTTGCTTTCCTTCCGTGCATTGCCTAGCCTTGCGTTGTCGTGCCTTAGCCTTGCCTCGCCTGACAGTGCCTTGCCTTGCGTTACCTTTTCCTTGGCTGGCCGTGCATTGCCTAGCGTTGCGTTGTGGTGTCTTAGCCTTGTTTCACCTTGCCATAGCCTTGCTTGCTTTGCCTTGCTTTGCCTTGCCTTCCTTCCATTACGTTACTCTTTGCTTGCCTTCCGTGCATTGCCTAGCCTTGCCTTGTCGTGCCTTAGCCTTTTTTCACCTTGCCATAGCCTTGCTTGCATTGCCTTGCTTTGCCTTGCATTCCTTGCCCTCCGTTACTCTTTGCTTGCCTTCCTTGCATTGCCTAGCCTTGCGTTGTCGTGCCTTAGCCTTGCCTCGCCTAACCGTGCCTTGCCTTGCGTTACCTTTTCCTTAGCTGGCCGTGCATTACCTAGCGTTGCGTTGTGGTGTCTTAGCCTTGTTTCACCTTGCCATAGCCTTGCTTGCTTTGCCTTGCTTTGCCTTGCTTTCCTTCCATTCCGTTACTCTTTGCTTGCCTTCCGTGCATTGCCTAGCCTTGCGTTGTCGTGCCTTAGCCTTGTTTCCCCTTGCCGGCCGTGCCTGTTGTTACACTTGCCTTGCCATGCTTTGCCTTGCCTTCCTTTCCTTCCGTTAATCTTTCCTTGCCTAGCTGTGCACTACCTAGCCTTGCGATGTCGTGCATTAGCTTTGCCTCGCCTGACAGCGCCTTGCCTTGCGTTACCCTTTCCTTGCCTTGCCGTGCATTGCCTAGCCCTGCGTTGCCGTGCCTTAGCCTTGTTTCCCCTTGCCGAGCCATTCCTTCCGTTACCCTTGCCTTGCCTTGGTTTCCCTTGCCTTCCTTGCCTTCCGTTACTCTTTGCTTGCCTTCCGTGCATTGCCAAGCCTTGCGTTGTCGTGCATTAGCCTTGCCTCGCCTGACCAGGCCTTGCCTTGCGTTACCCTTTCCTTGCCTTGCCGTGCATTGCCTAGCCGTGCGTTGTCGTGCATTAGCCTTGTCTTGCCTTACCGTGCCTTGCCTTGCGTTACCCTTTCCTTGCCTGGCCGTGCATTGCCTAGCCGTGCGTTGCCGTTCCTTAGCCTTGTTTCCCCTTGCCGTGCCTTGCCTTTTGTTACACTTGCCTTGCCTTGCTTTGCCTTGCCTTCCTTTCCTTCCGTTACTCTTTCCTTGCATAGCCGTGCACTGCCTAGCCTTGCGTTGTCGTGCATTAGCCTTGCCTCCCCAAACCGTGCCTTGCTTTGCTTTACCATTTCCTTGCCTTGCCCTGCATTGCCTAGCCCTGCGTTGTCGTGCCTTAGTCTTGTTTGCCCTTACCGTGCCGTTCCTTCCGTTACCCTTGCCTTCCCCTTCTTTCCCTAGCCTTCCTTGCCTTCCGTTACTCTTTGCTTGCCTTCCGTGCATTGCCTAGCCTTGCGTTGTCGTGCCTTAGCCTTGCCTCGCCTGATCGTGCCTTGCCTTGCGTTACCCTTTCCTTGCCTTGCCGTGAATTGCCTAGCCGTGCGTTGTCGTGCATCAGCCTTGCCTTGCCTCACCGTGCCTTGCCTTGCGTTACCCTTACCTTGCCTTGCTTTCCCTTGCTTTCCTTGCCATCCGTTACTCTTTGCTTTCCTTCCGTGCATTGCCTAGCCTTGCGCTGTCGTGACTTAGCCTTGCCTCGCCTGACAGTGCCTTGCCTTGCGTTACCCTTTCCTTGCCTTGCCGTGCACTGCCTAGCCTTGCCTTGTCGTGCATTAGCCTTGCCTTGCCTGACCGTGCCTTGCCTGGCGTTACCCTTTCCTTGCCTTGCCGTGCATTGCCTAGCCATTCGTTGTCGTGCCTTAGCCTTGTTTCCCCTTGCCGTTCCGTTCCTTCCGTTACCATTGCCTTGCATTGCTTTCCCTTGCCTTCCTTGCCATCCGTTACTCTTTGCTTGCCTTCCGTGCATTGCCTAGCCTTGCGTTGTCGTTCCTTAGCCTTGCCTCGCCTGACCGTGCCTTGCCTTGCGTTACCATTTCCTTGCCTTGCCGTGCATTGCCTAGCCCTGCATTGTCGTGCCTTAGCTTTGTTTCCCCTTACCGTGCCGTTCCTTCCGTTACCCTTGCCTTGCCTTGCTTTCCCTTGACTTCCTTGCCTTCCGTTACTCTTTGCTTGCCTTCCGTGCATTGCCTAGCCTTGCGTTGTCGTGTCTGAGCATTTTTTCACCTTGCCACAGCCTTGCTTGCGTTGCCTTGCTTTGCCTTGCCTTCCTTGCCTTCCTTTACTCTTTGCTTGCCTTCCGTGCATTGCCTAGCCTTGCGTGGTCGTGCCTTAGCCTTTTTTCACCTTGCCATAGCCTTGCTTGCGTTGCCTTGCTTTGCCTTGCATTCCTTGCCTTCCGTTACTCTTTGCTTGCCTTCCTTGCATTGCCTTGCCTTGCGTTGTCGTGCCTTAGCCTTGCCTCGCCTGACAGTGCCTTGACTTGCGTTACCTTTTCCTTTGCTGGCCGTGCATTGCCTAGCGTTGCGTTGTGGTGCCTTAGCCTTGTTTCACCTTTCCATAGCCTTGCTTGCTTTGCCTTGCTTTGCCTTGCCTTCCTTCCATTCCGTTACTCTTTGCTTGCCTTCCGTGCATTGCCTAGCCTTGCATTGTCGTGCCTTAGCCTTGCCTCGCCTAACCGTGCCTTGCCTTGCGTTACCCTTTCCTTGCCTTGCCGTGCATTGCCTAGCCGTGCGTTGTCGTGCATTACCCTCGCCTTGCCTTACCGTGCCTTGCCTTGCGTTACCCTTTCCTTGCCTGGCCGTGCATTGCTTAGCCTTGCGTTGCCGTGCCTTAGCCTTGTTTCCCCTTGCCGTGCCGTTCCTTCCGTTACCCTTGCCTTGCCTTGCTTTCCCTTGCTTTCCTTGCCTTCCGTTACTCTTTGCTTTCCTTCCGTGCATTGCCTAGCCTTGCGTTGTCGTGCCTTAGCCTTGCCTCGCCTAACCGTGCCTTGCCTTGCGTTACCCTTTCCTTGCCTTGCCGTGCATTGCCTAGCCCTGTGTTGTCGTGCCTTAGCCTTTTTTCACCTTGCCATAGCCTTGCTTGCGTTGCCTTGCTTTGCCTTGCATTCCTTGCCTTCCGTTACTCTTTGCTTGCCTTCCGTGCATTGCCTAGCCTTGCGTTGTCGTGTCTTAGCCTTGCCTCGCCTAACCGTGCCTTGCTTTGCGTTACCCTTTCCTTGCCTTGCCGTGCATTCCCTAGCCGTGCGTTGTCGTGCAGTAGCCTCGCCTTGCCTTACCGTGCCTTGCCTTGCGTTATCCTTTCTTGCCTGGCCGTGCATTGCTTAGCCTTGCGTTGTGGTGCCTTAGCCTTGTTTCCCCTTGCCGTGCCGTGCCTTTTGTTACACTTGCCTTGCCTTGCTTTGCCTTGCCTTCCTTTCCTTCCGTTACTCTTTCCTTGCCTAGCCGTGCACTGCGTAGCCTTGCGTTGTTGTGCATTACTCTTGCCTCACCTGACCGTGCCTTGCCTTGCGTAACCCTTTCCTTGCCTTGCCGTGCATTGCGTAGCCGTGCGTTGTCGTGCATCAGCCTTGTCTTGCCTCACCGTGCCTTGCCTTGCGTTACCATTTCCTTGCATTGCCGTGCATTGCCTAGCCGTGCCTTGCCGTGCCTTAGCCTTGTTTCCCCTTGCCGTGCCGTTCCTTCCGTTACCCTTGCCTTGCCTTGCTTTCCCTTGCTTTCCTTGCCTTCCGTTACTCTTTGCTTTCCTTCCGTGCATTGCCTAGCCTTGCGTTGTCGTGCCTTAGCCTTGCCTCGCCTGACAGTGCCTTGCCTTGCGTTACCTTTTCCTTGGCTGGCCGTGCATTGCCTAGCGTTGCGTTGTGGTGCCTTAGCCTTGTTTCACCTTGCCATAGCCTTGCTTGCTTTGCCTTGCTTTGCCTTGCCTTCCTTCCATTACGTTACTCTTTGCTTGCCTTCCGTGCATTGCCTAGCCTTGCCTTGTCGTGCCTTAGCCTTTTTTCACCTTGCCATAGCCTTGCTTGCATTGCCTTGCTTTGCCTTGCATTCCTTGCCCTCCGTTACTCTTTGCTTGCCTTCCTTGCATTGCCTAGCCTTGCGTTGTCGTGCCTTAGCCTTGCCTCGCCTAACCGTGCCTTGCCTTGCGTTACCTTTTCCTTAGCTGGCCGTGCATTACCTAGCGTTGCGTTGTGGTGTCTTAGCCTTGTTTCACCTTGCCATAGCCTTGCTTGCTTTGCCTTGCTTTGCCTTGCTTTCCTTCCATTCCGTTACTCTTTGCTTGCCTTCCGTGCATTGCCTAGCCTTGCGTTGTCGTGCCTTAGCCTTGTTTCCCCTTGCCGGCCGTGCCTGTTGTTACACTTGCCTTGCCATGCTTTGCCTTGCCTTCCTTTCCTTCCGTTACTCTTTCCTTGCCTAGCTGTGCACTACCTAGCCTTGCGATGTCGTGCATTAGCTTTGCCTCGCCTGACAGCGCCTTGCCTTGCGTTACCCTTTCCTTGCCTTGCCGTGCATTGCCTAGCCCTGCGTTGCCGTGCCTTAGCCTTGTTTCCCCTTGCCGAGCCATTCCTTCCGTTACCCTTGCCTTGCCTTGGTTTCCCTTGCCTTCCTTGCCTTCCGTTACTCTTTGCTTGCCTTCCGTGCATTGCCAAGCCTTGCGTTGTCGTGCATTAGCCTTGCCTCGCCTGACCAGGCCTTGCCTTGCGTTACCCTTTCCTTGCCTTGCCGTGCATTGCCTAGCCGTGCGTTGTCGTGCATTAGCCTTGTCTTGCCTTACCGTGCCTTGCCTTGCGTTACCCTTTCCTTGCCTGGCCGTGCATTGCCTAGCCGTGCGTTGCCGTTCCTTAGCCTTGTTTCCCCTTGCCGTGCCTTGCCTTTTGTTACACCTGCCTTGCCTTGCTTTGCCTTGCCTTCCTTTCCTTCCGTTACTCTTTCCTTGCATAGCCGTGCACTGCCTAGCCTTGCGTTGTCGTGCATTAGCCTTGCCTCCCCAATCCGTGCCTTGCCTTGCCTTACCATTTCCTTGCCTTGCCCTGCATTGCCTAGCCCTGCGTTGTCGTGCCTTAGTCTTGTTTGCCCTTACCGTGCCGTTCCTTCCGTTACCCTTGCCTTCCCCTTCTTTCCCTAGCCTTCCTTGCCTTCCGTTACTCTTTGCTTGCCTTCCGTGCATTGCCTAGCCTTGCGTTGTCGTGCCTTAGCCTTGCCTCGCCTGATCGTGCCTTGCCTTGCGTTACCCTTTCCTTGCCTTGCCGTGAATTGCCTAGCCGTGCGTTGTCGTGCATCAGCCTTGCCTTGCCTCACCGTGCCTTGCCTTGCGTTACCCTTACCTTGCCTTGCTTTCCCTTGCTTTCCTTGCCTTCCGTTACTCTTTGCTTTCCTTCCGTGCATTGCCTAGCCTTCCGTTGTCGTGTCTGAGCATTTTTTCACCTTGCCACAGCCTTGCTTGCGTTGCCTTGCTTTGCCTTGCCTTCCTTGCCTTCCTTTACTCTTTGCTTGCCTTCCGTGCATTGCCTAGCCTTGCGTGGTCGTGCCTTAGCCTTTTTTCACCTTGCCATAGCCTTGCTTGCGTTGCCTTGCTTTGCCTTGCATTCCTTGCCTTCCGTTACTCTTTGCTTGCCTTCCTTGCATTGCCTTGCCTTGGGTTGTCGTGCCTTAGCCTTGCCTCGCCTGACAGTGCCTTGACTTGCGTTACCTTTTCCTTTGCTGGCCGTGCATTGCCTAGCGTTGCGTTGTGGTGCCTTAGCCTTGTTTCACCTTGCCATAGCCTTGCTTGCTTTGCCTTGCTTTGCCTTGCCTTCCTTCCATTCCGTTACTCTTTGCTTGCCTTCCGTGCATTGCCTAGCCTTGCATTGTCGTGCCTTAGCCTTGCCTCGCCTAACCGTGCCTTGCCTTGCGTTACCCTTTCCTTGCCTTGCCGTGCATTGCCTAGCCGTGCGTTGTCGTGCATTACCCTCGCCTTGCCTTACCGTGCCTTGCCTTGCGTTACCCTTTCCTTGCCTGGCCGTGCATTGCTTAGCTTTGCGTTGCCGTGCCTTAGCCTTGTTTCCCCTTGCCGTGCCGTGCCTTTTGTTACACTTGCCTTGCCTTGCTTTGCCTTGCCTTCCTTTCCTTCCGTTACTCTTTCCTTGCCTAGCCGTGCACTGCGTAGCCTTGCGTTGTCGTGCATTTCCCTTTCCTCGCCTGACCGTGCCTTGCCTTGCGTTACCCTTTCCTTGCCTTGCCGTGCATTGCCTAGCCGTGCGTTGTCGTGCATCAGCCTTGCCTTGCCTCACCGTGCCTTGCCTTGCGTTACCCTTTCCTTGCCTTGCCGTGCATTGCCTAGCCGTGCGTTGCCGTGCCTTAGCCTTGTTTCCCCTTGCCTTGCCGTTCCTTCCGTTACACTTGCCTTGCCTTGCTTTCCCTTGCCTTCCTTGCCTTCCGTTACTCTTTCCTTGCCTTCCGTGCATTGCCTATCCTTGCGTTGTCGTTCCTTAGCCTTGCCTCGCCTGACCGTGCCTTGCCTTGCGGTACCCTTTCCTTGCCTTGCCGTGCATTGCCTAGCCGTGCGTTGTCGTGCATCAGCCTTGCCTTGCCTCACCGTGCCTTGCCTTGCGTTACCCTTTCCTTGCCTGGCCGTGCATTGCCTAGCCGTGAGTTGTCGTGCATCAGCCTTGTTTCCCCTTTCCGTGCCGTTCCTTCCGTTACCCTTGCCTTGCCTTGCTTTCCCTTGCCTTCCTTGCCTTCCGTTACTCTTTGCTTGCCTTCCGTGCATTGCCTAGCCTTGCGTTGTCGTGTCTTAGCCTTTTTTCACATTGCCATACCCTTGCTTGCGTTGCCTTGCTTTGCCTTGCCTTCCTTGCCTTCCGTTACTCTTTGCTTGCCTTCCGTGCATTGCCTAGCCTTGCGTGGTCGTGCCTTAGCCTTTTTGAACCTTGCCATAGCCTTGCTTGCGTTGCCTTGCTTTGCCTTGCATTCCTTACCTTCCGATACTCTTTGCTTTCCTTCCGTGCATTGCCTAGCCTTGCGTTGTGGTGCCTTAGCCTTGTTTCCCCTTGCCGTGCCGTGCCTTTTGTTACACTTGCCTTGCCTTGCTTTGCCTTGCCTTCCTTTCCTTCCGTTACTCTTTCCTTGCCTAGCCGTGCACTGCGTAGCCTTGCGTTGTCGTGCATTACCTTTGCCTCGCCTGACCGTGCCTTGCCTTGCGTTACCCTTTCCTTGCCTTGCCGTGCATTGCCTAGCCTTGCGTTGTCGTGCATTAGCCTTGCCTCCCCAAACCGTGCCTTGCCTTGCGTTACCCTTTCCTTGCCTTGCCCTGCATTGCCTAGCCCTGTGTTGTCGTGCCTTAGCCTTGTTTCCCCTTGCCGTGCCGTTCCTTCCGTTACCCTTGCCTTGCCTTGCTTTCCCTTGCTTTCCTTGCCTTCCGTTACTCTTTGCTTTCCTTCCGTGCATTGCCTAGCCTTGCGTTGTCGTGCCTTAGCCTTGCCTCGCCTAACCGTGCCTTGCCTTGCGTTACCTTTTCCTTGGCTGGCCGTGCATTGACTAGCGTTGCGTTGTGGTGTCTTAGTCTTGTTTCACCTTGCCATAGCCTTGCTTGCTTTGCCTTGCTTTGCCTTGCCTTCCTTCCATTACGTTACACTTTGCTTGCCTTCCGTGCATTGCCTAGCCTTGCCTTGTCGTGCCTTAGCCTTTTTTCACCTTGCCATAGCCTTGCTTGCATTGCCTTGCTTTGCCTTGCATTCCTTGCCTTCCGTTACTCTTTGCTTGCCTTCCGTGCATTGCCTAGCCTTGCGTTGTCGTGCCTTAGCCTTGCCTCGCCTAACCGTGCCTTGCCTTGCGTTACCTTTTCCTTGGCTGGCCGTGCATTACCTAGCGTTGCGTTGTGGTGTCTTAGCCTTGTTTCACCTTGCCATAGCCTTGCTTGCTTTGCCTTGCTTTGCCTTGCTTTCCTTCCATTCCGTTACTCTTTGCTTGCCTTCCGTGCATTGCCTAGCCTTGCCTTGTCGTGACTTAGCCTTTTTTCACCTTGCCATAGCCTTGCTTGCATTGCCTTGCTTTGCCTTGCATTCCTTGCTTTCCGTTACTCTTTGCTTGCCTTCCGTGCATTGCCTAGCCTTGCGTTGTCGTTCCTTAGCCTTGCCTCGCCTAACCGTGCCTTGCCTTGCGTTACCCTTTCCTTGCCTTGCCCTGCATTGCCTAGGCCTGTGTTGTCGTGCCTTAGCCTTGTTTCCCCTTGCCGTGCCGTTCCTTCCGTTACCCTTGCCTTGCCTTGCTTTCCCTTGCCTTCCTTGCCTTCCGTTACTCTTTGCTTGCCTTCCGTGCATTGCCTAGCCTTGCGTTGTCGTTCCTTAGCCTTGCCTCGCCTGACCGTGCCTTGCCTTGCGGTACCCTTTCCTTGCCTTGCCGTGCATTGCCTAGCCGTGCGTTGTCGTGCATTTGCCTTGTCTTGCCTCACCGTGCCTTGCCTTGCGTTACCCTTTCCTTGCCTTGCCGTGCATTGCCTAGCCCTGCATTTTCGTGCCTTAGCTTTGTTTCCCCTTACCGTGTCGTTCCTTCCGTTACCCTTGCCTTGCCTTGCTTTCCCTTGCCTTCCTTGCCTTCCGTTACTCTTTGCTTGCCTTCCGTGCATTGCCTAGCCTTGCGTTGTCGTGTCTTAGCCTTTTTTCACCTTGCCATAGCCTTTCTTGCGTTGCCTTGCTTTGCCTTGCCTTCCTTGACATCCTTTACTCTTTGCTTGCCTTCCGAGCATTGCCTAGCCTTGCGTGGTCGTGCCTTAGCCTTTTTTCACCTTGCCATAGACTTGCTTGCGTTGCCTTGCTTTGCCTTGCATTCCTTGCCTTCCGTTACTCTTTGCTTGCCTTCCGTGCATTGCCTAGCCTTGCGTTGTCGTGCATTAGCCTTGGCTCCCCAAACCGTGCCTTGCCTTGCGTTACCCTTTCCTTGCCTTGCCCTGCATTGCCTAGCCCTGTGTTGTCGTGCCTTAGCCTTGTTTCCCCTTGCCGTGCCGTTCCTTCCGTTACCGTTGCCTTGCCTTGCTTTCCCTTGCTTTCCTTGCCTTCCGTTACTCTTTGCTTGCCTTCCGTGCATTGCCTAGCCTTGCCTTGTCGTGCCTTAGCCTTTTTTCACCTTGCCATAGCCTTGTTTGCATTGCCTTGCTTTGCCTTGCATTCCTTGCCTTCCGTTACTCTTTGCTTGCCTTCCGTGCATTGCCTAGCCTTGCGTTGTCGTGCCTTAGCCTTGCCTCGCCTAACCGTGCCTTGCCTTGCGTTACCCTTTCCTTGCCTTGCCGTGCATTGCCTAGCCGTGCGTTGTCGTGCATTAGCCTCGCCTTGCCTTACCGTGCCTTGCCTTGCGTTACCCTTTCCTTGCCTGGCCGTGAATTGCCTAGCCGTGCGTTGCCGTTCCTTAGCCTTGTTTCCCCTTGCCGTGCCTTGCCTTTTGTTACACTTGCCTTGCCTTGCTTTGCCTTGCATTCCTTTCCTTCCGTTACTCTTTCCTTGCCTAGCCGTGCACTGCCTAGCCTTGCGTTGTCGTGCATTAGCCTTGCCTCCCCAAACCGTGCCTTGCCTTGCGTTACCATTTCCTTGCCTTGCCCTGCATTGCCTAGCCCTGTGTTGTCGTGCCTTATTTTTGTTTGCCCTTACCGTGCCGTTCCTTCCGTTACCCTTGCCTTCCCCTTCTTTCCCTAGCCTTCCTTGCCTTCCGTTACTCTTTGCTTGACTTCCGTGCATTGCCTAGCCTTGCGTTGTCGTTCCTTAGCCTTGCCTCGCCTGAGCGTGCCTTGCCTTGCGGTACCCTTTCCTTGCCTTGCCGTGCATTGCCTAGCCCTGTGTTGTCGTGCCTTATTCTTGTTTGCCCTTACCGTGCCGTTCCTTCCGTTACCCTTGCCTTCCCCTTCTTTCCCTAGCCTTCCTTGCCTTCCGTTACTCTTTGCTTGCCTTCCGTGCATTGCCTAGCCTTGCGTTGTCGTTCCTTAGCCTTGCCTCGCCTGACTGTGCCTTGCCTTGCGGTACCCTTTCCTTGCCTTGCCGTGCATTGCCTAGCCGTGCGTTGTCGTGCTTTTGCCTTGTCTTGCCTCACCGTGCCTTGCCTTGCGTTACCCTTTCCTTGCCTTGCCGTGCATTGCCTAGCCCTGCATTGTCGTGCCTTAGCTTTGTTTCCCCTTACCGTGCCGTTCCTTCCGTTACCCTTGCCTTGCCTTGCTTTCCCTTGCCTTCCTTGCCTTCCGTTACTCTTTGGTTGCCTTCCGTGCATTGCCTAGCCTTGCGTTGTCGTGTCTTAGCCTTCTTTCACCTTGCCATAGCCTTGCTTGCGTTGCCTTGCTTTGCCTTGCCTTCCTTTACTCTTTGCTTGCCTTCCGTGCATTGCCTAGCATTCCGTGGTCGTGCCTTAGCCTTTTTTCAACTTGCCATAGCCTTGCTTGCGTTGCCTTGCTTTGCCTTGCATTCCTTGCCTTCCGTTACTCTTTGCTTGCCTTCCGTGCATTGCCTAGCCTTGCGTTGTCGTGCCTTAGCCTTGCCTCGCCTAACCGTGCCTTGCCTTGCGTTACCTTTTCCTTGGCTGGCCGTGCATTGCCTAGCGTTGCGTTGTGGTGTCTTAGCCTTGTTTCACCTTGCCATAGCCTTGCTTGCTTTACCTTGCTTTGCCTTGCCTTCCTTCCATTCCGTTACTCTTTGCTTGCCTTCCGTGCATTGCCTAGCCTTGCCTTGTCGTGCCTTAGCCTTGTTTCACCTTGCCATAGCCTTGCTTGCATTGCCTTGCTTTGCCTTGCATTCCTTGCCTTCCGTTACTCTTTGCTTGCCTTCCGTGCATTGCCTAGCCTTGCGTTGTCGTGCCTTAGCCTTGCCTCGCCTAACCGTGCCTTGCCTTGCGTTACCTTTTCCTTGGCTGGCCGTGCATTACCTAGCGTTGCCTTGTGGTGTCTTAGCCTTGTTTCACCTTGCCATAGCCTTGCTTGCTTTGCCTTGCTTTGCCTTGCTTTCCTTCCATTCCGTTACTCGTTGCTTGCCTTCCGTGCATTGCCTAGCCTTGCCTTGTCGTGACTTAGCCTTTTTTCACCTTACCATAGCCTTGCTTGCATTGCCTTGATTTGCCTTGCATTCCTTGCTTTCCGTTACTCTTTGCTTGCCTTCCGTGCATTGCCTAGCCTTGCGTTGTCGTTCCTTAGCCTTGCCTCGCCTAACCGTGCCTTGCCTTGCGTTACCCTTTCCTTGCCTTGCCCTGCATTGCCTAGCCCTGTGTTGTCGTGCCTTAGACTTGTTTCCCCTTGCCGTGCCGTTCCTTCCGTTACCCTTGCCTTGCCTTGCTTTCCCTTGCCTTCCTTGCCTTCCGTTACTCTTTGCTTGCCTTCCGTGCATTGCCTAGCCTTGCGTTGTCGTTCCTTAGCCTTGCCTCGCCTGACCGTGCCTTGCCTTGCGGTACCCTTTCCTTGCCTTGCCGTGCATTGCCTAGCCGTGCGTTGTCGTGCATTTGCCTTGTCTTGCCTCACCGTGCCTTGCCTTGCGTTACCCTTTCCTTGCCTTGCCGTGCATTGCCTAGCCCTGCATTGTCGTGCCTTAGCTTTGTTTCCCCTTACCGTGCCGTTCCTTCCGTTACCCTTGCCTTGCCTTGCTTTCCCTTGCCTTCCTTGCCTTCCGTTACTCTTTGCTTGCCTTCCGTGCATTGCCTAGCCTTGCGTTGTCGTGTCTTAGCCTTTTTTCACCTTGCCATAGCCTTTCTTGCGTTGCCTTGCTTTGCCTTGCCTTCCTTGACTTCCTTTACTCTTTGCTTGCGTTCCGTGCATTGCCTAGCCTTGCGTGTTCGTGCCTTAGCCTTTTTTCACCTTGCCATAGCCTTGCTTGCGTTGCCTTGCTTTGCCTTGCAATCCTTGCCTTCCGTTACTCTTTGCTTGCCTTCCGTGCATTGCCTAGCCTTGCGTTGTCGTGCCTTAGCCTTGCCTCGCCTGACAGTGCCTTGCCTTGCGTTACCCTTTCCTTGCCTGGCCGTGCATTGCTTGGCCTTGCGTTGCCGTGCCTTAGCCTTGTTGCCCCTTGCCGTGCCGTTCCTTCCGTTACCCTTGCCTTGACTTGCTTTCCCTTGCCTTCCTTGCCTTCCGTTACTCTTTCCTTGCCTAGCCGTGCAGTGCGTAGCCTTGCTTTGTCGTGCATTACCCTTGCTCGCCTGACCGTGCCTTGCCTTGCGTTACCCTTTCCTTGCCTTGCCGTGCATTGCCTAGCCGTGCGTTGTCGTGCATCAGCATTGCCTTGCCTCACCGTGCCTTGCCTTGCGTTACCCTTTCCTTGCCTTGCCGTGCATTGCCTAGCCGTGCGTTGCCGTGCCTTAGCCTTGTTTCCCCTTGCCGTGCCCTTCCTTCCGTTACCCTTGCCTTGACTTGCTTTCCCTTGCCTTCCTTGCCTTCCGTTACTCTTTGCTTGCCTTCCGTGCATTGCCTAGCCTTGCGTTGTCGTGTCTTAGCCTTTTTTCACCTTGCCATAGCCTTGCTTGCGTTGCCTTGCTTTGCCTTGCCTTCCTTGCCTTCTGTTACTCTTTGCTTGCCTTCCGTGCATTGCCTAGGCTTGCGTGGTCGTGCCTTAGCCTTTTTTCACCTTGGCATAGACTTGCTTGCGTTGCCTTGATTTGCCTTGCATTCCTTGCCTTCCGTTACTCTTTGCTTGCCTTGCCGTGCACTGCCTAGCCTTGCCTTGTCGTGCATTAGCCTTGCCTTGCCTGACCGTGCCTTGCCTCGCGTTACCCTTTCCTTGCCTTGCCGTGCATTGCCTAGCCTTGCGTTGTCGTGCCTTAGCCTTGCCTCGCCTAACCGTGCCTTTCCTTGCGTTACCCTTTCCTTGCCTTGCCGTGCATTGCCTAGCCGTGCGTTGTCGTGCATTAGCCTACCTTGCCTTACCGTGCCTTGCCTTGCGTTACCCTTTCCTTGCCTGGCCGTGCATTGCTTAGCCTTGCGTTGTCGTGCATTAGCCTTGCCTCCCCAATCCGTGCCTTGCCTTGCGTTACCCTTTCCTTGCCTTGCCCTGCATTGCCTAGCCCTGTGTTGTCGTGCCTTAGCCTTGTTTCCCCTTGCAGTGCCGTTCCTTCCGTTACCCTTGCCTTGCCTTGCTTTCCCTTGCTTTCCTTGCCTTCCGTTACTCTTTGCTTTCCTTCCGTGCATTGCCTAGCCTTGCGTTGTCGTGCCTTAGCCTTGCCTCGCCTGACAGTGCCTTTCCTTGCGTTACCTTTTCCTTGGCTGGCCGTGCATTGCCTAGCGTTGCGTTGTGGTGTCTTAGACTTGTTTCACCTTGCCATAGCCTTGCTTGCTTTGCCTTGCTTTGCCTTGCCTTCCTTCCATTACGTTACTCTTTGCTTGCCTTCCGTGCATTGCCTAGCCTTGCCTTGTCGTGCCTTAGCCTTTTTTCACCTTGCCATAGCCTTGCTTGCATTGCCTTGCTTTCCCTTGCATTCCTTGCCTTCCGTTACTCTTTGCTTGCCTTCCGTGCATTGCCTAGCCTTGCGTTGTCGTGCCTTAGCCTTGCCTCGCCTAACCGTGCCTTGCCTTGCGTTACCTTTTCCTTGGCTGGCCGTGCATTACCTAGCGTTGCGTTGTGGTGTCTTAGCCTTGTTTCACCTTGCCATAGCCTTGCTTGCATTGCCTTGCTTTGCCTTGCATTCCTTGCTTTCCGTTACTCTTTGCTTGCCTTCCGTGCATTGCCTAGCCTTGCGTTGTCGTGCCTTAGCCTTGCCTCGCCTAACCGTGCCTTGCCTTGCGTTACCCTTTCCTTGCCTTGCCCTGCATTGCCGAGCCCTGTGTTGTCGTGCCTTAGCCTTGTTTCCCCTTGCCGTGCCGTTCCTTCCGTTACCCTTGCCTTGCCTTGCTTTCCCTTGCCTTCCTTGCCTTCCGTTACTCTTTGCTTGCCTTCCGTGCATTGCCTAGCCTTGCGTTGTCGTTCCTTAGCCTTGCCTCGCCTGACCGTGCCTTGCCTTGCGGTACCCTTTCCTTGCCTTGCCGTGCATTGCCTAGCCCTGCATTGTCGTGCCTTAGCTTTGTTTCCCCTTACCGTGCCGTTCCTTCCGTTACCCTTGCCTTGCCTTGCTTTCCCTTGCCTTCCTTGCCTTCCGTTACTCTTTGCTTGCCTTCCGTGCATTGCCTAGCCTTGCGTTGTCGTGTCTTAGCCTTTTTTCACCTTGCCATAGCCTTTCTTGCGTTGCCTTGCTTTGCCTTGCCTTCCTTGACTTCCTTTACTCTTTGCTTGCCTTCCGTGCATTGCCTAGCCTTGCGTTGTCGTGCCTTAGCCTTGCCTCGCCTGACAGTGCCTTGCCTTGCGTTACCCTTTCCTTGCCTTGCCGTGCACTGCCTAGCCTTGCCTTGTCGTGCCTTAGCCTTGCCTCGCCTGACAGTGCCTTGCCTTGCGTTACCCTTTCCTTGCCTGGCCGTGCATTGCTTGGCCTTGCATTGCCGTGCCTTAGCCTTGTTGCCCCTTGCCGTGCCGTGCCTTTTGTTACACTTGCCTTGCCTTGCTTTGCCTTGCCTTCCTTTCCTTCCGTTACTCTTTCCTTGCCTAGCCGTGCAGTGCGTAGCCTTGCGTTGTCGTGCATTACCCTTGCTCGCCTGACCGTGCCTTGCCTTGCGTTACCCTTTCCTTGCCTTGCCGTGCATTGCCTAGCCGTGCGTTGTCGTGCATCAGCATTGCCTTGCCTCACCGTGCCTTGCCTTGCGTTACCCTTTCCTTGCCTTGCCGTGCATTGCCTAGCCGTGCGTTGCCGTGCCTTAGCCTTGTTTCCCCTTGCCGTGCCGTTCCTTCCGTTACCCTTGCCTTGCCTTGCTTTCCCTTGCCTTCCTTGCCTTCCGTTACTCTTTGCTTGCCTTCCGTGCATTGCCTAGCCTTGCGTTGTCGTGTCTTAGCCTTGTTTCCCCTTGCCGTGCCTTGCCTTTTGTTACACCTGCCTTGCCTTGCTTTGCCTTGCCTTCCTTTCCTTCCGTTACTCTTTCCTTGCATAGCCGTGCACTGCCTAGCCTTGCGTTGTCGTGCATTAGCCTTGCCTCCCCAATCCGTGCCTTGCCTTGCCTTACCATTTCCTTGCCTTGCCCTGCATTGCCTAGCCCTGCGTTGTCGTGCCTTAGTCTTGTTTGCCCTTACCGTGCCGTTCCTTCCGTTACCCTTGCCTTCCCCTTCTTTCCCTAGCCTTCCTTGCCTTCCGTTACTCTTTGCTTGCCTTCCGTGCATTGCCTAGCCTTGCGTTGTCGTGCCTTAGCCTTGCCTCGCCTGATCGTGCCTTGCCTTGCGTTACCCTTTCCTTGCCTTGCCGTGAATTGCCTAGCCGTGCGTTGTCGTGCATCAGCCTTGCCTTGCCTCACCGTGCCTTGCCTTGCGTTACCCTTACCTTGCCTTGCTTTCCCTTGCTTTCCTTGCCTTCCGTTACTCTTTGCTTTCCTTCCGTGCATTGCCTAGCCTTCCGTTGTCGTGTCTGAGCATTTTTTCACCTTGCCACAGCCTTGCTTGCGTTGCCTTGCTTTGCCTTGCCGTCCTTGCCTTCCTTTACTCTTTGCTTGCCTTCCGTGCATTGCCTAGCCTTGCGTGGTCGTGCCTTAGCCTTTTTTCACCTTGCCATAGCCTTGCTTGCGTTGCCTTGCTTTGCCTTGCATTCCTTGCCTTCCGTTACTCTTTGCTTGCCTTCCTTGCATTGCCTTGCCTTGGGTTGTCGTGCCTTAGCCTTGCCTCGCCTGACAGTGCCTTGACTTGCGTTACCTTTTCCTTTGCTGGCCGTGCATTGCCTAGCGTTGCGTTGTGGTGCCTTAGCCTTGTTTCACCTTGCCATAGCCTTGCTTGCTTTGCCTTGCTTTGCCTTGCCTTCCTTCCATTCCGTTACTCTTTGCTTGCCTTCCGTGCATTGCCTAGCCTTGCATTGTCGTGCCTTAGCCTTGCCTCGCCTAACCGTGCCTTGCCTTGCGTTACCCTTTCCTTGCCTTGCCGTGCATTGCCTAGCCGTGCGTTGTCGTGCATTACCCTCGCCTTGCCTTACCGTGCCTTGCCTTGCGTTACCCTTTCCTTGCCTGGCCGTGCATTGCTTAGCCTTGCGTTGCCGTGCCTTAGCCTTGTTTCCCCTTGCCGTGCCGTGCCTTTTGTTACACTTGCCTTGCCTTGCTTTGCCTTGCCTTCCTTTCCTTCCGTTACTCTTTCCTTGCCTAGCCGTGCACTGCGTAGCCTTGCGTTGTCGTGCATTTCCCTTTCCTCGCCTGACCGTGCCTTGCCTTGCGTTACCCTTTCCTTGCCTTGCCGTGCATTGCCTAGCCGTGCGTTGTCGTGCATCAGCCTTGCCTTGCCTCACCGTGCCTTGCCTTGCGTTACCCTTTCCTTGCCTTGCCGTGCATTGCCTAGCCGTGCGTTGCCGTGCCTTAGCCTTGTTTCCCCTTGCCTTGCCGTTCCTTCCGTTACACTTGCCTTGCCTTGCTTTCCCTTGCCTTCCTTGCCTTCCGTTACTCTTTCCTTGCCTTCCGTGCATTGCCTATCCTTGCGTTGTCGTTCCTTAGCCTTGCCTCGCCTGACCGTGCCTTGCCTTGCGGTACCCTTTCCTTGCCTTGCCGTGCATTGCCTAGCCGTGCGTTGTCGTGCATCAGCCTTGCCTTGCCTCACCGTGCCTTGCCTTGCGTTACCCTTTCCTTGCCTGGCCGTGCATTGCCTAGCCGTGAGTTGTCGTGCATCAGCCTTGTTTCCCCTTTCCGTGCCGTTCCTTCCGTTACCCTTGCCTTGCCTTGCTTTCCCTTGCCTTCCTTGCCTTCCGTTACTCTTTGCTTGCCTTCCGTGCATTGCCTAGCCTTGCGTTGTCGTGTCTTAGCCTTTTTTCACATTGCCATACCCTTGCTTGCGTTGCCTTGCTTTGCCTTGCCTTCCTTGCCTTCCGTTACTCTTTGCTTGCCTTCCGTGCATTGCCTAGCCTTGCGTGGTCGTGCCTTAGCCTTTTTGAACCTTGCCATAGCCTTGCTTGCGTTGCCTTGCTTTGCCTTGCATTCCTTACCTTCCGATACTCTTTGCTTTCCTTCCGTGCATTGCCTAGCCTTGCGTTGTGGTGCCTTAGCCTTGTTTCCCCTTGCCGTGCCGTGCCTTTTGTTACACTTGCCTTGCCTTGCTTTGCCTTGCCTTCCTTTCCTTCCGTTACTCTTTCCTTGCCTAGCCGTGCACTGCGTAGCCTTGCGTTGTCGTGCATTACCTTTGCCTCGCCTGACCGTGCCTTGCCTTGCGTTACCCTTTCCTTGCCTTGCCGTGCATTGCCTAGCCTTGCGTTGTCGTGCATTAGCCTTGCCTCCCCAAACCGTGCCTTGCCTTGCGTTACCCTTTCCTTGCCTTGCCCTGCATTGCCTAGCCCTGTGTTGTCGTGCCTTAGCCTTGTTTCCCCTTGCCGTGCCGTTCCTTCCGTTACCCTTGCCTTGCCTTGCTTTCCCTTGCTTTCCTTGCCTTCCGTTACTCTTTGCTTTCCTTCCGTGCATTGCCTAGCCTTGCGTTGTCGTGCCTTAGCCTTGCCTCGCCTAACCGTGCCTTGCCTTGCGTTACCTTTTCCTTGGCTGGCCGTGCATTGACTAGCGTTGCGTTGTGGTGTCTTAGTCTTGTTTCACCTTGCCATAGCCTTGCTTGCTTTGCCTTGCTTTGCCTTGCCTTCCTTCCATTACGTTACACTTTGCTTGCCTTCCGTGCATTGCCTAGCCTTGCCTTGTCGTGCCTTAGCCTTTTTTCACCTTGCCATAGCCTTGCTTGCATTGCCTTGCTTTGCCTTGCATTCCTTGCCTTCCGTTACTCTTTGCTTGCCTTCCGTGCATTGCCTAGCCTTGCGTTGTCGTGCCTTAGCCTTGCCTCGCCTAACCGTGCCTTGCCTTGCGTTACCTTTTCCTTGGCTGGCCGTGCATTACCTAGCGTTGCGTTGTGGTGTCTTAGCCTTGTTTCACCTTGCCATAGCCTTGCTTGCTTTGCCTTGCTTTGCCTTGCTTTCCTTCCATTCCGTTACTCTTTGCTTGCCTTCCGTGCATTGCCTAGCCTTGCCTTGTCGTGACTTAGCCTTTTTTCACCTTGCCATAGCCTTGCTTGCATTGCCTTGCTTTGCCTTGCATTCCTTGCTTTCCGTTACTCTTTGCTTGCCTTCCGTGCATTGCCTAGCCTTGCGTTGTCGTTCCTTAGCCTTGCCTCGCCTAACCGTGCCTTGCCTTGCGTTACCCTTTCCTTGCCTTGCCCTGCATTGCCTAGGCCTGTGTTGTCGTGCCTTAGCCTTGTTTCCCCTTGCCGTGCCGTTCCTTCCGTTACCCTTGCCTTGCCTTGCTTTCCCTTGCCTTCCTTGCCTTCCGTTACTCTTTGCTTGCCTTCCGTGCATTGCCTAGCCTTGCGTTGTCGTTCCTTAGCCTTGCCTCGCCTGACCGTGCCTTGCCTTGCGGTACCCTTTCCTTGCCTTGCCGTGCATTGCCTAGCCGTGCGTTGTCGTGCATTTGCCTTGTCTTGCCTCACCGTGCCTTGCCTTGCGTTACCCTTTCCTTGCCTTGCCGTGCATTGCCTAGCCCTGCATTTTCGTGCCTTAGCTTTGTTTCCCCTTACCGTGTCGTTCCTTCCGTTACCCTTGCCTTGCCTTGCTTTCCCTTGCCTTCCTTGCCTTCCGTTACTCTTTGCTTGCCTTCCGTGCATTGCCTAGCCTTGCGTTGTCGTGTCTTAGCCTTTTTTCACCTTGCCATAGCCTTTCTTGCGTTGCCTTGCTTTGCCTTGCCTTCCTTGACATCCTTTACTCTTTGCTTGCCTTCCGAGCATTGCCTAGCCTTGCGTGGTCGTGCCTTAGCCTTTTTTCACCTTGCCATAGACTTGCTTGCGTTGCCTTGCTTTGCCTTGCATTCCTTGCCTTCCGTTACTCTTTGCTTGCCTTCCGTGCATTGCCTAGCCTTGCGTTGTCGTGCATTAGCCTTGGCTCCCCAAACCGTGCCTTGCCTTGCGTTACCCTTTCCTTGCCTTGCCCTGCATTGCCTAGCCCTGTGTTGTCGTGCCTTAGCCTTGTTTCCCCTTGCCGTGCCGTTCCTTCCGTTACCGTTGCCTTGCCTTGCTTTCCCTTGCTTTCCTTGCCTTCCGTTACTCTTTGCTTGCCTTCCGTGCATTGCCTAGCCTTGCCTTGTCGTGCCTTAGCCTTTTTTCACCTTGCCATAGCCTTGTTTGCATTGCCTTGCTTTGCCTTGCATTCCTTGCCTTCCGTTACTCTTTGCTTGCCTTCCGTGCATTGCCTAGCCTTGCGTTGTCGTGCCTTAGCCTTGCCTCGCCTAACCGTGCCTTGCCTTGCGTTACCCTTTCCTTGCCTTGCCGTGCATTGCCTAGCCGTGCGTTGTCGTGCATTAGCCTCGCCTTGCCTTACCGTGCCTTGCCTTGCGTTACCCTTTCCTTGCCTGGCCGTGAATTGCCTAGCCGTGCGTTGCCGTTCCTTAGCCTTGTTTCCCCTTGCCGTGCCTTGCCTTTTGTTACACTTGCCTTGCCTTGCTTTGCCTTGCATTCCTTTCCTTCCGTTACTCTTTCCTTGCCTAGCCGTGCACTGCCTAGCCTTGCGTTGTCGTGCATTAGCCTTGCCTCCCCAAACCGTGCCTTGCCTTGCGTTACCATTTCCTTGCCTTGCCCTGCATTGCCTAGCCCTGTGTTGTCGTGCCTTATTTTTGTTTGCCCTTACCGTGCCGTTCCTTCCGTTACCCTTGCCTTCCCCTTCTTTCCCTAGCCTTCCTTGCCTTCCGTTACTCTTTGCTTGACTTCCGTGCATTGCCTAGCCTTGCGTTGTCGTTCCTTAGCCTTGCCTCGCCTGAGCGTGCCTTGCCTTGCGGTACCCTTTCCTTGCCTTGCCGTGCATTGCCTAGCCCTGTGTTGTCGTGCCTTATTCTTGTTTGCCCTTACCGTGCCGTTCCTTCCGTTACCCTTGCCTTCCCCTTCTTTCCCTAGCCTTCCTTGCCTTCCGTTACTCTTTGCTTGCCTTCCGTGCATTGCCTAGCCTTGCGTTGTCGTTCCTTAGCCTTGCCTCGCCTGACTGTGCCTTGCCTTGCGGTACCCTTTCCTTGCCTTGCCGTGCATTGCCTAGCCGTGCGTTGTCGTGCTTTTGCCTTGTCTTGCCTCACCGTGCCTTGCCTTGCGTTACCCTTTCCTTGCCTTGCCGTGCATTGCCTAGCCCTGCATTGTCGTGCCTTAGCTTTGTTTCCCCTTACCGTGCCGTTCCTTCCGTTACCCTTGCCTTGCCTTGCTTTCCCTTGCCTTCCTTGCCTTCCGTTACTCTTTGGTTGCCTTCCGTGCATTGCCTAGCCTTGCGTTGTCGTGTCTTAGCCTTCTTTCACCTTGCCATAGCCTTGCTTGCGTTGCCTTGCTTTGCCTTGCCTTCCTTTACTCTTTGCTTGCCTTCCGTGCATTGCCTAGCATTCCGTGGTCGTGCCTTAGCCTTTTTTCAACTTGCCATAGCCTTGCTTGCGTTGCCTTGCTTTGCCTTGCATTCCTTGCCTTCCGTTACTCTTTGCTTGCCTTCCGTGCATTGCCTAGCCTTGCGTTGTCGTGCCTTAGCCTTGCCTCGCCTAACCGTGCCTTGCCTTGCGTTACCTTTTCCTTGGCTGGCCGTGCATTGCCTAGCGTTGCGTTGTGGTGTCTTAGCCTTGTTTCACCTTGCCATAGCCTTGCTTGCTTTACCTTGCTTTGCCTTGCCTTCCTTCCATTCCGTTACTCTTTGCTTGCCTTCCGTGCATTGCCTAGCCTTGCCTTGTCGTGCCTTAGCCTTGTTTCACCTTGCCATAGCCTTGCTTGCATTGCCTTGCTTTGCCTTGCATTCCTTGCCTTCCGTTACTCTTTGCTTGCCTTCCGTGCATTGCCTAGCCTTGCGTTGTCGTGCCTTAGCCTTGCCTCGCCTAACCGTGCCTTGCCTTGCGTTACCTTTTCCTTGGCTGGCCGTGCATTACCTAGCGTTGCCTTGTGGTGTCTTAGCCTTGTTTCACCTTGCCATAGCCTTGCTTGCTTTGCCTTGCTTTGCCTTGCTTTCCTTCCATTCCGTTACTCGTTGCTTGCCTTCCGTGCATTGCCTAGCCTTGCCTTGTCGTGACTTAGCCTTTTTTCACCTTACCATAGCCTTGCTTGCATTGCCTTGATTTGCCTTGCATTCCTTGCTTTCCGTTACTCTTTGCTTGCCTTCCGTGCATTGCCTAGCCTTGCGTTGTCGTTCCTTAGCCTTGCCTCGCCTAACCGTGCCTTGCCTTGCGTTACCCTTTCCTTGCCTTGCCCTGCATTGCCTAGCCCTGTGTTGTCGTGCCTTAGACTTGTTTCCCGTTGCCGTGCCGTTCCTTCCGTTACCCTTGCCTTGCCTTGCTTTCCCTTGCCTTCCTTGCCTTCCGTTACTCTTTGCTTGCCTTCCGTGCATTGCCTAGCCTTGCGTTGTCGTTCCTTAGCCTTGCCTCGCCTGACCGTGCCTTGCCTTGCGGTACCCTTTCCTTGCCTTGCCGTGCATTGCCTAGCCGTGCGTTGTCGTGCATTTGCCTTGTCTTGCCTCACCGTGCCTTGCCTTGCGTTACCCTTTCCTTGCCTTGCCGTGCATTGCCTAGCCCTGCATTGTCGTGCCTTAGCTTTGTTTCCCCTTACCGTGCCGTTCCTTCCGTTACCCTTGCCTTGCCTTGCTTTCCCTTGCCTTCCTTGCCTTCCGTTACTCTTTGCTTGCCTTCCGTGCATTGCCTAGCCTTGCGTTGTCGTGTCTTAGCCTTTTTTCACCTTGCCATAGCCTTTCTTGCGTTGCCTTGCTTTGCCTTGCCTTCCTTGACTTCCTTTACTCTTTGCTTGCGTTCCGTGCATTGCCTAGCCTTGCGTGTTCGTGCCTTAGCCTTTTTTCACCTTGCCATAGCCTTGCTTGCGTTGCCTTGCTTTGCCTTGCAATCCTTGCCTTCCGTTACTCTTTGCTTGCCTTCCGTGCATTGCCTAGCCTTGCGTTGTCGTGCCTTAGCCTTGCCTCGCCTGACAGTGCCTTGCCTTGCGTTACCCTTTCCTTGCCTGGCCGTGCATTGCTTGGCCTTGCGTTGCCGTGCCTTAGCCTTGTTGCCCCTTGCCGTGCCGTGCCTTTTGTTACACTTGCCTTGCCTTGCTTTGCCTTGCCTTCCTTTCTTTCCGTTACTCTTTCCTTGCCTAGCCGTGCAGTGCGTAGCCTTGCGTTGTCGTGCATTACCCTTGCTCGCCTGACCGTGCCTTGCCTTGCGTTACCCTTTCCTTGCCTGCCGTGCATTGCCTAGCCGTGCGTTGTCGTGCATCAGCATTGCCTTGCCTCACCGTGCCTTGCCTTGCGTTACCCTTTCCTTGCCTTGCCGTGCATTGCCTAGCCGTGCGTTGCCGTGCCTTAGCCTTGTTTCCCCTTGCCGTGCCCTTCCTTCCGTTACCCTTGCCTTGACTTGCTTTCCCTTGCCTTCCTTGCCTTCCGTTACTCTTTGCTTGCCTTCCGTGCATTGCCTAGCCTTGCGTTGTCGTGTCTTAGCCTTTTTTCACCTTGCCATAGCCTTGCTTGCGTTGCCTTGCTTTGCCTTGCCTTCCTTGCCTTCTGTTACTCTTTGCTTGCCTTCCGTGCATTGCCTAGGCTTGCGTGGTCGTGCCTTAGCCTTTTTTCACCTTGGCATAGACTTGCTTGCGTTGCCTTGATTTGCCTTGCATTCCTTGCCTTCCGTTACTCTTTGCTTGCCTTGCCGTGCACTGCCTAGCCTTGCCTTGTCGTGCATTAGCCTTGCCTTGCCTGACCGTGCCTTGCCTCGCGTTACCCTTTCCTTGCCTTGCCGTGCATTGCCTAGCCTTGCGTTGTCGTGCCTTAGCCTTGCCTCGCCTAACCGTGCCTTTCCTTGCGTTACCCTTTCCTTGCCTTGCCGTGCATTGCCTAGCCGTGCGTTGTCGTGCATTAGCCTACCTTGCCTTACCGTGCCTTGCCTTGCGTTACCCTTTCCTTGCCTGGCCGTGCATTGCTTAGCCTTGCGTTGTCGTGCATTAGCCTTGCCTCCCCAATCCGTGCCTTGCCTTGCGTTACCCTTTCCTTGCCTTGCCCTGCATTGCCTAGCCCTGTGTTGTCGTGCCTTAGCCTTGTTTCCCCTTGCAGTGCCGTTCCTTCCGTTACCCTTGCCTTGCCTTGCTTTCCCTTGCTTTCCTTGCCTTCCGTTACTCTTTGCTTTCCTTCCGTGCATTGCCTAGCCTTGCGTTGTCGTGCCTTAGCCTTGCCTCGCCTGACAGTGCCTTTCCTTGCGTTACCTTTTCCTTGGCTGGCCGTGCATTGCCTAGCGTTGCGTTGTGGTGTCTTAGACTTGTTTCACCTTGCCATAGCCTTGCTTGCTTTGCCTTGCTTTGCCTTGCCTTCCTTCCATTACGTTACTCTTTGCTTGCCTTCCGTGCATTGCCTAGCCTTGCCTTGTCGTGCCTTAGCCTTTTTTCACCTTGCCATAGCCTTGCTTGCATTGCCTTGCTTTCCCTTGCATTCCTTGCCTTCCGTTACTCTTTGCTTGCCTTCCGTGCATTGCCTAGCCTTGCGTTGTCGTGCCTTAGCCTTGCCTCGCCTAACCGTGCCTTGCCTTGCGTTACCTTTTCCTTGGCTGGCCGTGCATTACCTAGCGTTGCGTTGTGGTGTCTTAGCCTTGTTTCACCTTGCCATAGCCTTGCTTGCATTGCCTTGCTTTGCCTTGCATTCCTTGCTTTCCGTTACTCTTTGCTTGCCTTCCGTGCATTGCCTAGCCTTGCGTTGTCGTGCCTTAGCCTTGCCTCGCCTAACCGTGCCTTGCCTTGCGTTACCCTTTCCTTGCCTTGCCCTGCATTGCCGAGCCCTGTGTTGTCGTGCCTTAGCCTTGTTTCCCCTTGCCGTGCCGTTCCTTCCGTTACCCTTGCCTTGCCTTGCTTTCCCTTGCCTTCCTTGCCTTCCGTTACTCTTTGCTTGCCTTCCGTGCATTGCCTAGCCTTGCGTTGTCGTTCCTTAGCCTTGCCTCGCCTGACCGTGCCTTGCCTTGCGGTACCCTTTCCTTGCCTTGCCGTGCATTGCCTAGCCCTGCATTGTCGTGCCTTAGCTTTGTTTCCCCTTACCGTGCCGTTCCTTCCGTTACCCTTGCCTTGCCTTGCTTTCCCTTGCCTTCCTTGCCTTCCGTTACTCTTTGCTTGCCTTCCGTGCATTGCCTAGCCTTGCGTTGTCGTGTCTTAGCCTTTTTTCACCTTGCCATAGCCTTTCTTGCGTTGCCTTGCTTTGCCTTGCCTTCCTTGACTTCCTTTACTCTTTGCTTGCCTTCCGTGCATTGCCTAGCCTTGCGTTGTCGTGCCTTAGCCTTGCCTCGCCTGACAGTGCCTTGCCTTGCGTTACCCTTTCCTTGCCTTGCCGTGCACTGCCTAGCCTTGCCTTGTCGTGCCTTAGCCTTGCCTCGCCTGACAGTGCCTTGCCTTGCGTTACCCTTTCCTTGCCTGGCCGTGCATTGCTTGGCCTTGCATTGCCGTGCCTTAGCCTTGTTGCCCCTTGCCGTGCCGTGCCTTTTGTTACACTTGCCTTGCCTTGCTTTGCCTTGCCTTCCTTTCCTTCCGTTACTCTTTCCTTGCCTAGCCGTGCAGTGCGTAGCCTTGCGTTGTCGTGCATTACCCTTGCTCGCCTGACCGTGCCTTGCCTTGCGTTACCCTTTCCTTGCCTTGCCGTGCATTGCCTAGCCGTGCGTTGTCGTGCATCAGCATTGCCTTGCCTCACCGTGCCTTGCCTTGCGTTACCCTTTCCTTGCCTTGCCGTGCATTGCCTAGCCGTGCGTTGCCGTGCCTTAGCCTTGTTTCCCCTTGCCGTGCCGTTCCTTCCGTTACCCTTGCCTTGACTTGCTTTCCCTTGCCTTCCTTGCCTTCCGTTACTCTTTGCTTGCCTTCCGTGCATTGCCTAGCCTTGCGTTGTCGTGTCTTAGCCTTTTTTCACCTTGCCATAGCCTTGCTTGCGTTGCCTTGCTTTGCCTTGCCTTCCTTGCCTTCTGTTACTCTTTGCTTGCCTTCCGTGCATTGCCTAGGCTTGCGTGGTCGTGCCTTAGCCTTTTTTCACCTTGGCATAGACTTGCTTGCGTTGACTTGATTTGCCTTGCATTCGTTGCCTTCCGTTACTCTTTGCTTGCCTTGCCGTGCACTGCCTAGCCTTGCCTTGTCGTGCATTAGCCTTGCCTTGCCTGACCGTGCCTTGCCTCGCGTTACCCTTTCCTTGCCTTGCCGTGCATTGCCTAGCCTTGCGTTGTCGTGCCTTAGCCTTGCCTCGCCTAACCGTGCCTTTCCTTGCGTTACCCTTTCCTTGCCTTGCCGTGCATTGCCTAGCCGTGCGTTGTCGTGCATTAGCCTACCTTGCCTTACCGTGCCTTGCCTTGCGTTACCCTTTCCTTGCCTGGCCGTGCATTGCTTAGCCTTGCGTTGTCGTGCATTAGCCTTGCCTCCCCAATCCGTGCCTTGCCTTGCGTTACCCTTTCCTTGCCTTGCCCTGCATTGCCTAGCCCTGTGTTGTCGTGCCTTAGCCTTGATTCCCCTTGCAGTGCCGTTCCTTCCGTTACCCTTGCCTTGCCTTGCTTTCCCTTGCTTTCCTTGCCTTCCGTTACTCTTTGCTTTCCTTCCGTGCATTGCCTAGCCTTGCGTTGTCGTGCCTTAGCCTTGCCTCGCCTGACAGTGCCTTGCCTTGCGTTACCTTTTCCTTGGCTGGCCGTGCATTGCCTAGCGTTGGGTTGTGGTGTCTTAGCCTTGTTTCACCTTGCCATAGCCTTGCTTGCTTTGCCTTGCTTTGCCTTGCCTTCCTTCCATTACGTTACTCTTTGCTTGCCTTCCGTGCATTGCCTAGCCTTGCCTTGTCGTGCCTTAGCCTTTTTTCACCTTGCCATAGCCTTGCTTGCATTGCCTTGCTTTGCCTTGCATTCCTTGCCTTCCGTTACTCTTTGCTTGCCTTCCGTGCATTGCCTAGCCTTGCGTTGTCGTGCCTTAGCCTTGCCTCGCCTAACCGTGCCTTGCCTTGCGTTACCTTTTCCTTGGCTGGCCGTGCATTACCTAGCGTTGCGTTGTGGTGTCTTAGCCTTGTTTCACCTTGCCATAGCCTTGCTTGCTTTGCCTTGCTTTGCCTTGCTTTCCTTCCATTCCGTTACTCTTTCGTTGCCTTCCGTGCATTGCCTAGCCTTGCCTTGTCGTGACTTAGCCTTTTTTCACCTTGCCATAGCCTTGCTTGCATTGCCTTGCTTTGCCTTGCATTCATTGCTTTCCGTTACTCTTTGCTTGCCTTCCGTGCATTGCCTAGCCTTGCGTTGTCGTGCCTTAGCCTTTCCTCGCCTAACCGTGCCTTGCCTTGCGTTACCCTTTCCTTGCCTTGCCCTGCATTGCCTAGCCCTGTGTTGTCGTGCCTTAGCCTTGTTTCCCCTTGCCGTGCCGTTCCTTCCGTTACCCTTGCCTTGCCTTGCTTTCCCTTGCCTTCCTTGCCTTCCGTTACTCTTTGCTTGCCTTCCGTGCATTGCCTAGCCTTGCGTTGTCGTTCCTTAGCCTTGCCTCGCCTGACCGTGCCTTGCCTTGCGGTACCCTTTCCTTGCCTTGCCGTGCATTGCCTAGCCGTGCGTTGTCGTGCATTTGCCTTGTCTTGCCTCACCGTGCCTTGCCTTGCGTTACCCTTTCCTTGCCTTGCCGTGCATTGCCTGGCCCTGCATTGTCGTGCCTTAGCTTTGTTTCCCTTTACCGTGCCGTTCCTTCCGTTACCCTTGCCTTGCCTTGCTTTCCCTTGCCTTCCTTGCCTTCCGTTACTCTTTGCTTGCCTTCCGTGCATTGCCTAGCCTTGCGTTGTCGTGTCTTAGCCTTTTTTCACCTTGCCATAGCCTTTCTTGCGTTGCCTTGCTTTGCCTTGCCTTCCGTGCCTTCCTTTACTCTTTGCTTGCCTTCCGTGCATTGCCTAGCCTTGCGTGGTCGTGCCTTAGCCTTTTTTCACCTTGCCATAGCCTTGCTTCCGTTGCCTTGCTTTGCCTTGCATTCCTTGCCTTCCGTTACTCTTTGCTTGCCTTCCGTGCATTGCCTGGCCTTGCGTTGTCGTGCCTTAGCCTTGCCTCGCCTAACCGTGCCTTGCCTTGCGTTACCCTTTCCTTGCCTTGCCGTGCATTTCCTGGCCCTGCATTGTCGTGCCTTAGCTTTGTTTCCCTTTACCGTGCCGTTCCTTCCGTTACCCTTGCCTTGCCTTGCTTTCCCTTGCCTTCCTTGCCTTCCGTTACTCTTTGCTTGCCTTCCGTGCATTGCCTAGCCTTGCGTTGTCGTGTCTTAGCCTTTTTTCACCTTGCCATAGACTTTCTTGCGTTGCCTTGCTTTGCCTTGACTTCCTTGCCTTCCGTTACTCTTTGCTTGCCTTCCGTGCATTGCCTAGCCTTGCGTTGTCGTGCATTAGCCTTGCCTCCCCAAACCGTGCCTTGCCTTGCGTTACCCTTTCCTTGCCTTGCCCTGCATTGCCTAGCCCTGTGTTGCCGTGCCTTTGCCTTGTTTCCCCTTGCCGTGCCGTTCCTTCCGTTACCGTTGCCTTGCCTTGTTTCCCTTGCTTTCCTTGCCTTCCGTTACTCTTTGCTTTCCTTCCGTGCATTGCCTAGCCTTGCGTTGTCGTGCCTTAGCCTTGCCTCGCCTAACAGTGCCTTGCCTTGCGTTACCTTTTCCTTGGCTGGCCGTTCATTGCCTAGCGTTGCGTTGTGGTGTCTTAGCCTTGTTTCACCTTTCCATAGCCTTGCTTGCTTTGCCTTGATTTGCCTTGCCTTCCTTCCATTCCGTTACTCTTTCCTTGCCTTCCGTGCATTGCCTAGCCTTGCCTTGTCGTGCCTTAGCCTTGTTTCACCTTGCCATAGCCTTGCTTGCATTGCCTTGCTTTGCCTTGCATTCCTTGCCTTCCGTTACTCATTGCTTGCCTCCCGTGCATTGCCTAGCCTTGCGTTGTCGTGCCTTAGCCTTGCCTCGCCTAACCGTGCCTTGCCTTGCGTTACCCTTTCCTTGCCTTGCCGTACATTGCCTAGCCGTGCGTTGTCGTCCATTAGCCTCGCCTTGCCTTACCGTGCCTTGCCTTGCGTTACCCTTTCCTTGCCTGGCCGTGAATTGCCTAGCCGTGCGTTGCCGTTCCTTAGCCTTGTTTCCCCTTGCCGTGCCTTGCCTTTTGTTACACTTGCCTTGCCTTGCTTTGCCTTGCCTTCCTTTCCTTCCGTTACTCTTTCCTTGCCTAGCCGTGCACTGCCTAGCCTTGCGTTGTCGTGCATTAGCCTTGCCTCCCCAAACCGTGCCTTGCCTTGCGTTACCATTTCCTTGCCTTGCCCTGCATTGCCTAGCCCTGTGTTGTCGTGCCTTAGTCTTGTTTGCCCTTACCGTGCCGTTCCTTCCGTTACCCTTGCCTTCCCCTTCTTTCCCTAGCCTTCCTTGCCTTCCGTTACTCTTTGCTTGCCTTCCGTGCATTGCCTAGCCTTGCGTTGTCGTTCCTTAGCCTTGCCTCGCCTGACCGTGCCTTGCCTTGCGGTACCCTTTCCTTACCTTGCCGTGCATTGCCTAGCCCTGCATTGTCGTGGCTTAGCTTTGTTTCCCCTTACCGTGCCGCTCCTTCCGTTACCCTTGCCTTGCCTTGCTTTCCCTTGCCTTCCTTGCCTTCCGTTACTCTTTGCTTGCCTTCCGTGCATTGCCTAGCCTTGCGTTGTCGTGTCTTAGCCTTTTTTCACCTTGCCATAGCCTTGCTTGCGTTGCCTTGCTTTGCCTTGCCTTCCTTGCCTTCCTTTACTCTTTGCTTGCCTTCCGTGCATTGCCTAGCCTTCCGTGGTCGTGCCTTAGCCTTTTTTCACCTTGCCATAGCCTTGCTTGCGTTGCCTTGCTTTGCCTTGCATTCCTTGCATTCCGTTACTCTTTGCTTGCCTTCCGTGCATTGCCTAGCCTTGCGTTGTCGTGCATTAGCCTTGCCTCCCCAAACCTTACCTTGCCTTGCGTTACCCTTTCCTTGCCTTGCCCTGCATTGCCTAGCCCTGTGTTGTCGTGCCTTAGCCTTGTTTCCCCTTGCCGTGCCGTTCCTTCCGTTACCCTTGCCTTGCCTTGCTTTCCCTTGCTTTCCTTGCCTTCCGTTACTCTTTGCTTTCCTTCCGTGCATTGCCTAGCCTTGCGTTGTCGTGCCTTAGCCTTGCCTCGCCTGACAGTGCCTTGCCTTGCGTTACCTTTTCCTTGGCTGGCCGTGCATTGCGTCGCGTTGCGTTGTGGTGCCTTAGCCTTGTTTCACCTTGCCATAGCCTTGCTTGCTTTGCCTTTCTTTGCCTTGCCTTCCTTCCATTCCGTTACTCTTTGCTTGCCTTCCGTGCATTGCCTAGCCTTGCGTTTTCGTGCCTTAGCCTTTTTTCACCTTGCCATAGTCTTGGTTGCGTTGCCTTGCTTTGCCTTGCATTCCTTGCCTCCGTTACTCTTTGCTTGCCTTCCGTGCATTGCCTAGCCTTGCGTTGTCGTGCCTTAGCCTTGCCTCGCCTAACCGTGCCTTGCCTTGCGTTACCCTTTCCTTGCCTTGCCGTGCATTGCCTAGCCGTGCATTGTCGTGCATTAGCCTCGCCTTGCCTTACCGTGCCTTGCCTTCCGTGACCCTTTCCTTGCCTGGCCGTGCATTGCTTAGCCTTGCGTTGCCGTGCCTTAGCCTTGTTTCCCCTTGCCGTGCCGTGCCTTTTGTTACACTTGCCTTGCCTTGCTTTGCCTTGCCTTCCTTTCCTTCCGTTACTCTTTCCTTGCCTAGCCGTGCACTGCGTAGCCTTGCGTTGTCGTGCATTACCCTTGCCTCGCCTGACCGTGCCTTGCCTTGCGTTACCCTTTCCTTGCCTTGCCGTGCATTGCCTAGCCGTGCGTTGTCGTGCATCAGCCTTGCCTTGCCTCACCGTGCCTTGCCTTGCGTTACCCTTTCCTTGCCTTGCCGTGCATTGCCTAGCCATGCGTTGCCGTGCCTTAGCCTTGTTTCCCCTTGCCGTGCCGTTCCTTCCGTTACCCTTGCCTTGCCTTGCTTTCCCTTGCCTTCCTTGCTTTCCGTTACTCTTTGCTTGCCTTCCGTGCATTGCCTAGCCTTGCGTTGTCGTGTCTTAGCCTTCTTTCACCTTGCCATATCCTTGCTTGCGTTGCCTTGCTTTGCCTTGCCTTCCTTGCCTTCCGTTACTCTTTGCTTGAATTCCGTGCATTGCCTAGCCTTGCGTGGTCGTGCCTTAGCCTTTTTTCACCTTGCCATAGCCTTGCTTGCGTTGCCTTGCTTTGCCTTGCATTCCTTGCCTTCCGTTACTCTTTGCTTGCCTTCCGTGCATTGCCTAGCCTTGCGTTGTCGTGCATTAGCCTTGCCTCCCCAAATCGTGCCTTGCCTTGCGTTACCCTTTCCTTGCCTTGCCGTGCATTGCCTAGCCGTGCGTTGTCGTGCATTAGCCTCGCCTTGCCTTACCGTGCCTTGCCTTGCGTTACCCTTTCCTTGCCTGGCCGTGAATTGCCTAGCCGTGCGTTGCCGTTCCTTAGCCTTGTTTCCCCTTGCCGTGCCTTGCCTTTTGTTACACTTGCCTTGCCTTGCTTTGCCTTGCCTTCCTTTCCTTCCGTTACTCATTCCTTGCCTAGCCGTGCACTGCCTAGCCTTGCGTTGTCGTGCATTAGCCTTGCCTCCCCAAACCGTGCCTTGCCTTGCGTTACCATTTCATTGCCTTGCCCTGCATTGCCTAGCCCTGTGTTGTCGTGATTTAGTCTTGTTTGCCCTTACCGTGCCGTTCCTTCCGTTACCCTTGCCTTCCCCTTCTTTCCCTAGCCTTCCTTGCCTTCCGTTACTCTTTGCTTGCCTTCCGTGCATTGCCTAGCCTTGCGTTGTCGTGCCTTAGCCTTGCCTCGCCTAACCGTGCCTTGCCTTGCGTTACCCTTTCCTTGCCTTGCCCTGCATTGCCTAGCCCTGTGTTGTCGTGCCTTAGCCTTGTTTCCCCTTGCCGTGCCGTTCCTTCCGTTACCGTTGCCTTGCCTTGCTTTCCCTTGCTTCCCTTGCCTTCCGTTACTCTTTGCTTTCCTTCCGTGCATTGCCTAGCCTTGCGTTGTCGTGCCTTAGCCTTGCCTCGCCTGACAGTGCCTTGCCTTGCATTACCTTTTCCTTGGCTGGCCGTGCATTGCCTAGCGTTGCGTTGTGGTGTCTTAGCCTTGTTTCACCTTGCCATAGCCTTGCTTGCTTTGCCTTGCTTTGGCTTTCCTTCCTTCCATTCCGTTACTCTTTGCTTGCCTTCCGTGCATTGCCTAGCCTTGCCTTGTCGTGCCTTAGCCTTTTTTCACCTTGCCATAGCCTTGCTTGCATTGCCTTGCTTTGCCTTGCATTCCTTGCCTTCCGTTACTCTTTGCTTGCCTTCCGTGCATTGCCTAGCCTTGCGTTGTCGTGCCTTAGCCTTCCTCGCCTAACCGTGCCTTGCCTTGCGTTACCTTTTCCTTGGCTGGCCGTGCATTGCCTAGCGTTGCGTTGTGGTGTCTTAGCCTTGTTTCACCTTGCCATAGCCTTGCTTGCTTTGCCTTGCTTTGCCTTGCCTTCCTTCCATTCCGTTACTCTTTGCTTGCCTTCCGTGCATTGCCTAGCCTTGCGTTGTCGTGCCTTAGCCTTGCCTCGCCTAACCGTGCCTTGCCTTGCGTTACCCTTTCCTTGCCTTGCCGTGCATTGCCTAGCCGTGCGTTGTCGTGCATTAGCCTCGCCTTGCCTTACCGTGCCTTGCCTTGCGTTACCCTTTCCTTGCCTGGCCGTGAATTGGCTAGCCATGCGTTGCCGTTCCTTAGCCTTGTTTCCCCTTGCTGTGCCTTGCCTTTTGTTACACTTGCCTTGCCTTGCTTTGCCTTGCCTTCCTTTCCTTCCGTTACTCTTTCCTTGCCTAGCCGTGCACTGCCTAGCCTTGCGTTGTCGTGCATTAGCCTTGCCTCCCCAAACCGTGCCTTGCCTTGCGTTACCATTTCCTTGCCTTGCCCTGCATTGCCTAGCCCTGTGTTGTCGTGCCTTAGTCTTGTTTGCCCTTACCGTGCCGTTCCTTCCGTTACTCTTGCCTTCCCCTTCCTTCCCTAGCCTTCCTTGCCTTCCGTTACTCTTTGCTTGCCTTCCATGCATTGCCTAGCCTTGCGTTGTTGTTCCTTAGCCTTGCCTCGCCTGACCGTGCCTTGCCTTGCGGTACCCTTTCCTTGCCTTGCCGTGCATTGCCTAGCCGTGCGTTGTCGTTCATTTGCCTTGTCTTGTCTCACCGTGCCTTGCCTAGCGTTACCCTTTCCTTGCCTTGCCGTGCAATGCCTAGCCCTGCATTGTCGTTCCTTAGCTTTGTTTCCCCTTACCGTGCCGTTCCTTCCGTTACCCTTGCCTTTCCTTGCTTTCCCTTGCCTTCCTTGCCTTCCGTTACTCTTTGCTTGCCTTCCGTGCATTGCCTAGCCTTGCGTTGTCGTGTCGTAGCCTTTTTTCACCTTGCCATAGCCTTGCTTGCGTTGCCTTGCTTTGCTTTGCCTTCCTTGCCTTCCGTTACTCTTTGCTTGCCTTCCGTGCATTGCCTAGCCTTGCGTTGTCGTGCATTAGCCTTGCCTCCCCAAACCGTGCCTTGCCTTGCGTTACCCTTTCCTTGCCTTGCCCTGCATTGCCTAGCCCTGTGTTGTCTTGCCTTAGCCTTGTTTCCCCTTGCCGTGCCGTTCCTTCCGTTACCCTTGCCTTGCCTTGCTTTCCCTTGCTTTCCTTGCCTTCCGTTACTCTTTGCTTTCCTTCCGTGCATTGCCTAGCCTTGCGTTGTCGTGCCTTAGCCTTGCCTCGCCTGACAGTGCCTTGCCTTGCGTTACCTTTTCCTTGGCTAGCCGTGCATTGCCTCGCGTTGCGTTGTGGTGCCTTAGCCTTGTTTCACCTTGCAATAGCCTTGCTTGCTTTGCCTTGCTTTGCCTTGCCTTCCTTCCATTCCGTTACTCTTTGCTTGCCTTCCGTGCATTGCCTAGCCTTGCGTTGTCGTGCCTTAGCCTTTTTTCACCTTGCCATAGCCTTGCTTGCGTTGCCTTGCTTTGCCTTGCATTCCTTACCTTCCGTTACTCTTTGCTTGCCTTCCGTGCATTGCCTAGCCTTGCGTTGTCGTGCCTTAGCCTTGCCTCGCCTAACCGTGCCTTGCCTTGTGTTACCCACTCCTTGCCTTGCCGTGCATTCCCTAGCCGTGCGTTGTCGTGCATTAGCCTCGCCTTGCCTTACCGTGCCTTGCCTTGCGTTACCATTTCCTTGCCTGGCCGTGCATTGCTTAGCCTTGCGTTGCCGTGCCTTAGCCTTGTTTCCCCTTGCCGTGCCGTGCCTTTTGTTACACTTGCCTTGCCTTGCTTTGCCTTGCCTTCCTTTCCTTCCGTTACTCTTTCCTTGCCTAGCCGTGCACTGCGTAGCCTTGCGTTGTCGTGCATTACCCTTGCCTCGCCTGACCGTGCCTTGCCTTGCGTTACCCTTTAATTGCCTTGCCGTGCATTGCCTAGCCGTGCGTTGTCGTGCATCAGCCTTGCCTTGCCTCACCGTGCCTTGCCTTGCGTTACCCTTTCCTTGCCTTGCCGTGCATTGCCTAGCCATGCGTTGCCGTGCCTTGGCCTTGTTTCCCCTTGCCTTCCGTTACTCTTTGCTTTCCTTGCTTTCCCTTGCTTTCCTTGCCTTCCGTTACTCTTTGCTTGCCTTCCGTGCATTGCCTAGCCTTGCGTTGTCGTGTCTTAGCCTTCTTTCACCTTGCCATATCCTTGCTTGCGTTGCCTTGCTTTGCCTTGCCTTCCTTGCCTTCCGTTACTCTTTGCTTGAATTCCGTGCATTGCCTAGCCTTGCGTGGTCGTGCCTTAGCCTTTTTTCACCTTGCCATAGCCTTGCTTGCGTTGCCTTGCTTTGCCTTGCATTCCTTGCCTTCCGTTACTCTTTGCTTGCCTTCCGTGCATTGCCTAGCCTTGCGTTGTCGTGCATTAGCCTTGCCTCCCCAAATCGTGCCTTGCCTTGCGTTACCCTTTCCTTGCCTTGCCGTGCATTGCCTAGCCGTGCGTTGTCGTGCATTAGCCTCGCCTTGCCTTACCGTGCCTTGCCTTGCGTTACCCTTTCCTTGCCTGGCCGTGAATTGCCTAGCCGTGCGTTGCCGTTCCTTAGCCTTGTTTCCCCTTGCCGTGCCTTGCCTTTTGTTACACTTGCCTTGCCTTGCTTTGCCTTGCCTTCCTTTCCTTCCGTTACTCATTCCTTGCCTAGCCGTGCACTGCCTAGCCTTGCGTTGTCGTGCATTAGCCTTGCCTCCCCAAACCGTGCCTTGCCTTGCGTTACCATTTCATTGCCTTGCCCTGCATTGCCTAGCCCTGTGTTGTCGTGAGTTAGTCTTGTTTCCCCTTACCGTGCCGTTCCTTCCGTTACCCTTGCCTTCCCCTTCTTTCCCTAGCCTTCCTTGCCTTCCGTTACTCTTTGCTTGCCTTCCGTGCATTGCCTAGCCTTGCGTTGTCGTGCCTTAGCCTTGCCTCGCCTAACCGTGCCTTGCCTTGCGTTACCCTTTCCTTGCCTTGCCCTGCATTGCCTAGCCCTGTGTTGTCGTGCCTTAGCCTTGTTTCCCCTTGCCGTGCCGTTCCTTCCGTTACCCTTGCCTTGCCTTGCTTTCCCTTGCCTTCCTTGCCTTCCGTTACTCTTTGCTTGCCTTCCGTGCATTGCCTAGCCTTGCGTTGTCGTTCCTGAGCCTTGCCTCGCCTGACCGTGCCTTGCCTTGCGGTACCCTTTCCTTGCCTTGCCGTGCATTTCCTAGCCGTGCGTTGTCGTGCATTTGCCTTGTCTTGCCTCACCGAGCCTTGCCTTGCGTTACCCTTTCCTTGCCTTGCCGTGCATTGCCTAGCCCTGCATTGTCGTGCCTTAGCTTTGCTTCCCCTTACCGTGCCGTTCCTTCCGTTACCCTTGCCTTGCCTTGCTTTCCCTTGCCTTCCTTGCCTTCCGTTACTCTTTGCTTGCCTTCCGTGCATTGCCTAGCCTTGCGTTTTCGCGTCTTAGCCTTTTTTCACCTTGCCATAGCCTTTCTTGCGTTGCCTTGCTTTGCCTTGCCTTCCTTGCCTTCCTTTACTCTTTGCTTGCCTTCCGTGCATTGCCTAGCCTTGCGTGGTCGTGCCTTAGCCTTTTTTCACCTTGCCATAGCCTTGCTTGCGTTGCCTTGCTTTGCATTGCATTCCTTGCCTTCCGTTACTCTTTGCTTGCCTTCCGTGCATTGCCTAGCCTTGCGTTGTCGTGCATTAGCCTTGCCTCCCCAAACCGTGCCTTGCCTTGCGTTACCCTTTCCTTGCCTTGTCCTGCATTGCCTAGCCCTGTGTTGTCGTGCCTTAGCCTTGTTTCCCCTTGCCGTGCCGTTCCTTCCGTTACCGTTGCCTTGCCTTGCTTTCCCTTGCTTCCCTTGCCTTCCGTTACTCTTTGCTTTCCTTCCGTGCATTGCCTAGCCTTGCGTTGTCGTGCCTTAGCCTTGCCTCGCCTGACAGTGCCTTGCCTTGCATTACCTTTTCCTTGGCTGGCCGTGCATTGCCTAGCGTTGCGTTGTGGTGTCTTAGCCTTGTTTCACCTTGCCATAGCCTTGCTTGCTTTGCCTTGCTTTGGCTTTCCTTCCTTCCATTCCGTTACTCTTTGCTTGCCTTCCTTGCATTGCCTAGCCTTGCCTTGTCGTGCCTTAGCCTTTTTTCACCTTGCCATAGCCTTGCTTGCATTGCCTTGCTTTACCTTGCATTCCTTGCCTTCCGTTACTCTTTGCTTGCCTTCCGTGCATTGCCTAGCCTTGCGTTGTCGTGCCTTAGCCTTCCTCGCCTAACCGTGCCTTGCCTTGCGTTACCTTTTCCTTGGCTGGCCGTGCATTGCCTAGCGTTGCGTTGTGGTGTCTTAGCCTTGTTTCACCTTGCCATAGCCTTGCTTGCTTTGCCTTGCTTTGCCTTGCCTTCCTTCCATTCCGTTACTCTTTGCTTGCCTTCCGTGCATTGCCTAGCCTTGCGTTGTCGTGCCTTAGCCTTCCCTCGCCTAACCGTGCCTTGCCTTGCGTTACCCTTTCCTTGCCTTGCCGTGCATTGCCTAGCCGTGCGTTGTCGTGCATTAGCCTCGCCTTGCCTTACCGTGCCTTGCCTTGCGTTACCCTTTCCTTGCCTGGCCGTGAATTGGCTAGCCATGCGTTGCCGTTCCTTAGCCTTGTTTCCCCTTGCTGTGCCTTGCCTTTTGTTACACTTGCCTTGCCTTGCTTTGCCTTGCCTTCCTTTCCTTCCGTTACTCTTTCCTTGCCTAGCCGTGCACTGCCTAGCCTTGCGTTGTCGTGCATTAGCCTTGCCTCCCCAAACCGTGCCTTGCCTTGCGTTACCATTTTCTTGCCTTGCCCTGCATTGCCTAGCCCTGTGTTGTCGTGCCTTAGTCTTGTTTGCCCTTACCGTGCCGTTCCTTCCGTTACTCTTGCCTTCCCCTTCCTTCCCTAGCCTTCCTTGCCTTCCGTTACTCTTTGCTTGCCTTCCATGCATTGCCTAGCCTTGCGTTGTTGTTCCTTAGCCTTGCCTCGCCTGACCGTGCCTTGTCTTGCGGTACCCTTTCCTTGCCTTGCCGAGCATTGACAAGCCGTGCGTTGTCGTGCATTTGCCTTGTCTTGTCTCACCGTGCCTTGCCTAGCGTTACCCTTTCCTTGCCTTGCCGTGCAATGCCTAGCCCTGCATTGTCGTGCCTTAGCTTTGTTTCCCCTTACCGTGCCGTTCCTTCCGTTACCCTTGCCTTTCCTTGCTTTCCCTTGCCTTCCTTGCCTTCCGTTACTCTTTGCTTGCCTTCCGTGCATTGCCTAGCCTTGCGTTGTCGTGTCTTAGCCTTTTTTCACCTTGCCATAGCCTTGCTTGCGTTGCCTTGCTTTGCTTTGCCTTCCTTGCCTTCCGTTACTCTTTGCTTGCCTTCCGTGCATTGCCTAGCCTTGCGTTGTCGTGCATTAGCCTTGCCTCCCCAAACCGTGCCTTGCCTTGCGTTACCCTTTCCTTGCCTTGCCCTGCATTGCCTAGCCCTGTGTTGTCTTGCCTTAGCCTTGTTTCCCCTTGCCGTGCCGTTCCTTCCGTTACCCTTGCCTTGCCTTGCTTTCCCTTGCTTTCCTTGCCTTCCGTTACTCTTTGCTTTCCTTCCGTGCATTGCCTAGCCTTGCGTTGTCGTGCCTTAGCCTTGCCTCGCCTGACAGTGCCTTGCCTTGCGTTACCTTTTCCTTGGCTAGCCGTGCATTGCCTCGCGTTGCGTTGTGGTGCCTTAGCCTTGTTTCACCTTGCCATAGCCTTGCTTGCTTTGCCTTGCTTTGCCTTGCCTTCCTTCCATTCCGTTACTCTTTGCTTGCCTTCCGTGCATTGCCTAGCCTTGCGTTGTCGTGCCTTAGCCTTTTTTCACCTTGCCATAGCCTTGCTTGCGTTGCCTTGCTTTGCCTTGCATTCCTTGCCTTCCGTTACTCTTTGCTTGCCTTCCGTGCATTGCCTAGCCTTGCGTTGTCGTGCCTTAGCCTTGCCTCGCCTAACCGTGCCTTGCCTTGTGTTACCCACTCCTTGCCTTGCCGTGCATTCCCTAGCCGTGCGTTGTCGTGCATTAGCCTCGCCTTGCCTTACCGTGCCTTGCCTTGCGTTACCCTTTCCTTGCCTGGCCGTGCATTCCTTAGCCTTGCGTTGCCGTGCCTTAGCCTTGTTTCCCCTTGCCGTGCCGTGCCTTTTGTTACACTTGCCTTGCCTTGCTTTGCCTTGCCTTCCTTTCCTTCCGTTACTCTTTCCTTGCCTAGCTGTGCACTGCGTAGCCTTGCGTTGTCGTGCATTACCGTTGCCTCGCCTGACCGTGCCTTGCCTTGCGTTACCCTTTCCTTGCCTTGCCGTGCATTGCCTAACCGTGCGTTGTCGTGCATCAGCCTTGCCTTGCCTCACCGTGCCTTGCCTTGCGTTACCCTTTCCTTGCCTTGCCGTGCATTGCCTAGCCGTGCGTTTCCGTGCCTTAGCCTTGTTTCCCCTTGCCGTGCCGTTCCTTCCGTTACCCTTGACTTGCCTTGCTTTCCCTTGCCTTCCTTGCCTTCCGTTACTCTTTGCTTGCCTTCCGTGCATTGCCTAGCCTTGCGTTGTCGTGTCTTAGCCTTCTTTCACCTTGCCATAGCCTTGCTTGCGTTGCCTTGCTTTGCCTTGCCTTCCTTGCCTTCCGTTACTCTTTGCTTGCCTTCCGTGCATTGCCTAGCCTTGCGTTGTCGTGCCTTAGCCTTTTTTCACCTTGCCATAGCCTTGCTTGCGTTGCGTTGCTTTGCCTTGCATTCCTTGCCTTCCGTTACTCTTTGCTTGCCTTCCGTGCATTGCCTAGCCTTGCGTTGTTGTGAATTAGCCTTGCCTCCCCAAACCGTGCCTTGCCTTGCGTTACCCTTTCCTTGCCTTGCCATGCATTGCCTAGCCCTGTGTTGTCGTGCCTTGCGTTGTCGTGCCTTATCTGTCGTGCCTTAGCCTTGATTCCCCTTGCCGTGCCGTTCCTTCCGTTACATTTGCCTTGCCTTGCTTTCCCTTGCCTTTCCTTGCTTCCGTTACTCTTTGCTTGCCTTCCGTGCATTGCCTAGCCTTGCGTTGTCGTGCCTTAGCCTTGCCTCGCCTGACCGTGCCTTGCTTTGCGGTACCCTTTCCTTGCCTTGCCGTGCATTGCCTAGCCGTGCGTTGTCGTGCATTTGCCTTGTCTTGCCTCACCGTGCCTTGCCTTGCGTTACCCTTTCCTTGCCTTGCCGTGCATTGCCCAGCCCTGCATTGTCGTGCCTTAGCTTTGTTTCCCCTTACCGTGCCGTTCCTTCCGTTACCCTTGCCTTGCCTTGCTTTCCGTTGCCTTCCTTGCCTTCCGTTACTCTTTGTTTGCCTTCCGTGCATTGCCTAGCCTTGCGTTGTCGTGTCTTAGCCTTTTTTCACCTTGCCATAGCCTTGCTTGCGTTGCCTTGCTTTGCCTTGCCTTCCTTGCCTTCCTTTACTCTTTGCTTGCCTTCCGTGCATTGCCTAGCCTTCCGTGGTCGTGCCTTAGCCTTTTTTCACCTTGCCATAGCCTTGCTTGCGTTGCCTTGCTTTGCCTTGCATTCCTTGCCTTCCGTTACTCTTTGCTTGCCTTCCGTGCATTACCTAGCCTTGCGTTGTCGTGCATTAGCCTTGCCTCCCCAAACCGTGCCTTGCCTTGCGTTACCCTTTCCTTGCCTTGCCCTGCATTGCCTAGCCCTGTGTTGTCGTGCCTTAGCCTTGTTTCCCCTTGCAGTGCCGTTCCTTCCGTTACCCTTGCCTTGCCTTGCTTTCCCTTGCTTTCCTTGCCTTCCGTTACTCTTTGCTTTCCTTCCGTGCATTGCCTAGCCTTGCGTTGTCGTGCCTTAGCCTTGCCTCGCCTGACAGTGCCTTGCCTTGCGTTACCTTTTCCTTGGCTGGCCGTGCATTGCCTCGCGTTGCGTTGTGGTGCCTTAGCCTTGTTTCACCTTGCCATAGCCTTGCTTGCTTTGCCTTGCTTTGCCTTGCCTTCCTTCCGTTCTGTTACTCTTTGCTTGCCTTCCGTGCATTGCCTAGCCTTGCGTTGTCGTGCCTTAGCCTTTTTTCACCTTGCCATAGCCTTGCTTGCGTTGCCTTGCTTTGCCTTGCATTCCTTGCCTTCCGTTACTCTTTGCTTGCCTTCCTTGCATTGCCTAGCCTTTCTTTGTCGTGCCTTAGCCTTGCCTCGCCTAACCGTGCCTTGCCTTGCGTTACCCTTTCCTTGCCTTGCCGTGCATTGCCTAGCCGTGCGTTGTCGTGCATTAGCCTCGCCTTGCCTTACCGTGCCTTGCCTTGCGTTACCCTTTCCTTGCCTGGCCGTGAATTGCCTAGTCGTGCGTTGCCATTCCTTAGCCTTGTTTCCCCTTGCCGTGCCTTGCCTTTTGTTACACTTGCCTTGCCTTGCTTTGCCTTGCCTTCCTTTCCTTCCGTTACTCTTTCCTTGCCTAGCCGTGCACTGCCTAGCCTTGCGTTGTCGTGCATTAGCCATGCCTCCCCAAACCGTGCCTTGCCTTGCGTTACCATTTCCTTGCCTTGCCCTGCATTGCCTAGCCCTGTGTTGTCGTGCCTTAGTCTTGTTTGCCCTTACCGTGCCGTTCCTTCCGTTACCCTTGCCTTCCCCTTCTTTCCCTAGCCTTCCTTGCCTTCCGTTACTCTTTGCTTGCCTTCCGTGCATTGCCTAGCCTTCCGTTGTCGTTCCTTAGCCTTGCCTCGCCTGACCGTGCCTTGTCTTGCGGTACCCTTTCTTTGCCTTGCCGTGCATTGCCTAGCCGTGCGTTGTCGTGCATTTGCCTTGTCTTGCCTCACCGTGCCTTGCCTTGCGTTACCCTTTCCTTGCCTTGCCGTGCATTGCCTAGCCCTGCATTGTCGTGCCTTAGCTTTGTTTCCCCTTACCGTGCCGTTCCTTCCGTTACCCTTGCCTTGCCTTGCTTTCCCTTGCCTTCCTTGCCTTCCGTTACTCTTTGCTTGCCTTCCGTGCATTGCCTAGCCTTGCGTTGTGGTGTCTTAGCCTTGTTTCACCTTGCCATAGCCTTGCTTGCTTTGCCTTGCCTTCCTTCCATTCCGTTACTCTTTGCTTGCCTTCCGTGCATTGCCTAGCCTTGCGTTGTCGTGCCTTAGCCTTTTTTCACCTTGCCATAGCCTTGCTTGCGTTGCCTTGCTTTGCCTTGCATTCCTTGCCTTCCGTTACTCTTTGCTTGCCTTCCGTGCATTGCCTAGCCTTGCGTTGTCGTGCCTTAGCCTTGCCTCGCCTAACCGTGCCTTGCCTTGCGTTACCCTTTCCTTGCCTTGCCGTGCATTGCCTAGCCGTGCGTTGTCGTGCATTAGCCTCGCCTTGCCGTACCGTGCCTTGCCTTGCGTTACCCTTTCCTTGCCTGGCCGTGCATTCCTTAGCCTTGCGTTGCCGTGCCTTAGCCTTGTTTCCCCTTGCTGTGCCGTGCCTTTTGTTACACTTGCCTTGCCTTGCTTTGCCTTGCCTTCCTTTCCTTCCGTTACTCTTTCCTTGCCTAGCCGTGCACTGCGTAGCCTTGCGTTGTCGTGCATTACCCTTGCCTCGCCTGACCGTGCCTTGCCTTGCGTTACCCTTTCCTTGCCTTGCCGTGCATTGCCTAGCCTTGCGTTGTCCTGCCTTAGCCTTGCCTCGCGTGACCGTGCCTTGCATTTCGTTACCCTTTCCTTGGCTTGCCGTGCATTGCCTAGCCGTGCGTTGTTGTTCATCAGCCTTGCCTTGCCTCACCATGCCTTGCCTTGCGTTACCCTTTCCTTGGCTTGCCGTGCATTGCCTAGCCGTGCCCTGCCGTGCCATAGCCTTGTTTCCCCTTGCCGTGTCGTTCCTTCCGTTACCCTTGCCTTGCTTTCCCTTGCCTTCCATGCCTTCCTTTACTCTTTGCTTGCCTTCCGTGCATTGCCTAGCCTTGCGTTGTCGTGCATTAGCCTTGCCTCCCCAAACCGTGCCTTGCCTTGCGTTACCCTTTCCTTGCCTTGCCCTGCATTACCTAGCCCTGTGTTGTCGTGCCTTGCCCTTGTTTCCCCTTACCGTGCCGTTCCTTTCGGTACCCTTGCCTTCCCCTGCTTTCCTTTGCATTCCTTGCCTTCCGTTACTCTTTGCTTGCCTTCCGTACATTGCCTAGCCTTGCGTTGTCGTGCCTTAGCCTTGTTTCCCCTTGCCGTGCCGTGCCTGTTGTTACACTTGCTTTGCCATGCTTTGCGTTGCCTTCATTTCCTTCCGTTACTATTTCCTTGCCTAGCCGTGCACTGCCTAGCCTTCCGTTGTCGTGCAATAGCCTTGCCTCCCCAAACCGTGCCTTGCCTTGCGTTACCATTTCCTTGCCTTGCCCTGCATTGCCTAGCCCTGTGTTGTCGTGCCTTAGTCTTGTTTGCCCTTACCTTGCCGTTCCTTCCGTTACCCTTGACTTCCGCTTCTTTCCCTAGCCTTCCTTGCCTTCCGTTACTCTTTGCTTGCCTTCCGTGCATTGCCTAGCCTTGCGTTGTCGTGCCTTAGCCTTGCCTCGTCTGATCGTGCCTTGCCTTGCGTTACCCTTTCCTTGCCTTGCCGTGAATTGCCTAGCCGTGCGTTCTCGTGCATCAGCCTTGCCTTGCCTCACCGTGCCTTGCCTTGCGTTACCCTTACCTTGCCTTGCTTTCCCTTGCTTTCCTTGCCTTCCGTTACTCTTTGCTTTCCTTCCGTGCATTGCCTAGCCTTGCGTTGTCGTGCCTTAGCCTTGCCTCGCCTGACAGTGCCTTGCCTTGCGTTACCCTTTCCTTGCCTTGCCGTGCACTGCCTAGCCTTGCCTTGTCGTGCCTTAGACTTGCCTCGCCTGACAGTGCCTTGCCTTGCGTTACCCTTTCCTTGCCTGGCCGTGCATTGCTTGGCCTTGCGTTGCCGTGCCTTAGCCTTGTTGCCCCTTGCCGTGCCGTGCCTTTTGTTACACTTGCCTTGCCTTGCTTTGCCTTGCCTTCCTTTCCTTCCGTTACTCTTTCCTTGCCTAGCCGTGCACTGCGTAGCCTTGCGTTGTCGTGCATTACCCTTGCTCGCCTGACCGTGCCTTGCCTTGCGTTACCCTTTCCTTGCCTTGCCGTGCATTGCCTAGCCGTGCGTTGTCGTGCATCAGCATTGCCTTGCCTCACCGTGCCTTGCCTTGCGTTACCCTTTCCTTGCCTTGCCGTGCATTGCCTAGCCGTGCGTTGCCGTGCCTTAGCCTTGTTTCCCTTTGCCGTGCCGTTCCTTCCGTTACCCTTGCCTTGACTTGCTTTCCCTTGCCTTCCTTGCCTTCCGTTACTCTTTGCTTGCCTTCCGTGCATTGCCTAGCCTTGCGTTGTCGTGTCTTAGCCTTTTTTCACCTTGCCATAGCCTTGCTTGCGTTGCCTTGCTTTGCCTTGCCTTCCTTGCCTTCTGTTACTCTTTGCTTGCCTTCCGTGCATTGCCTAGGCTTGCGTGGTCGTGCCTTAGCCTTTTTTCACCTTGGCATAGACTTGCTTGCGTTGCCTTGATTTGCCTTGCATTCCTTGCCTTCCGTTACTCTTTGCTTGCCTTGCCGTGCACTGCCTAGCCTTGCCTTGTCGTGCATTAGCCTTGCCTTGCCTGACCGTGCCTTGCCTCGCGTTACCCTTTCCTTGCCTTGCCGTGCATTGCCTAGCCTTGCGTTGTCGTGCCTTAGCCTTGCCTCGCCTAACCGTGCCTTTCCTTGCGTTACCCTTTCCTTGCCTTGCCGTGCATTGCCTAGCCGTGCGTTGTCGTGCATTAGCCTACCTTGCCTTACCGTGCCTTGCCTTGCGTTACCCTTTCCTTGCCTGGCCGTGCATTGCTTAGCCTTGCGTTGTCGTGCATTAGCCTTGCCTCCCCAATCCGTGCCTTGCCTTGCGTTACCCTTTCCTTGCCTTGCCCTGCATTGCCTAGCCCTGTGTTGTCGTGCCTTAGCCTTGTTTCCCCTTGCAGTGCCGTTCCTTCCGTTACCCTTGCCTTGCCTTGCTTTCCCTTGCTTTCCTTGCCTTCCGTTACTCTTTGCTTTCCTTCCGTGCATTGCCTAGCCTTGCGTTGTCGTGCCTTAGCCTTGCCTCGCCTGACAGTGCCTTGCCTTGCGTTACCTTTTCCTTGGCTGGCCGTGCATTGCCTAGCGTTGCGTTGTGGTGTCTTAGCCTTGTTTCACCTTGCCATAGCCTTGCTTGCTTTGCCTTGCTTTGCCTTGCCTTCCTTCCATTACGTTACTCTTTGCTTGCCTTCCGTGCATTGCCTAGCCTTGCCTTGTCGTGCCTTAGCCTTTTTTCACCTTGCCATAGCCTTGCTTGCATTGCCTTGCTTTGCCTTGCATTCCTTGCCTTCCGTTACTCTTTGCTTGCCTTCCGTGCATTGCCTAGCCTTGCGTTGTCGTGCCTTAGCCTTGCCTCGCCTAACCGTGCCTTGCCTTGCGTTACCTTTTCCTTGGCTGGCCGTGCATTACCTAGCGTTGCGTTGTGGTGTCTTAGCCTTGTTTCACCTTGCCATAGCCTTGCTTGCTTTGCCTTGCTTTGCCTTGCTTTCCTTCCATTCCGTTACTCTTTGCTTGCCTTCCGTGCATTGCCTAGCCTTGCCTTGTCGTGACTTAGCCTTTTTTCACCTTGCCATAGCCTTTCTTGCGTTGCCTTGCTTTGCCTTGCCTTCCGTGCCTTCCTTTACTCTTTGCTTGCCTTCCGCGCATTGCCTAGCCTTGCGTGGTCGTGCCTTAGCCTTTTTTCACCTTGCCATAGCCTTGCTTGCGTTGCCTTGCTTTGCCTTGAATTCCTTGCCTTCCGTTACTCTTTGCTTGCCTTCCGTGCATTGCCTAGCCTTGCGTTGTCGTGCCTTAGCCTTGCCTCGCCTAACCGTGCCTTGCCTTGCGTTACCCTTTCCTTGCCTTGCCCTGCATTGCCTAGCCCTGTGCTGTCGTGCCTTAGCCTTGTTTCCCCTTGCCGTGCCGTTCCTTCCGTTACCCTTGCCTTGCCTTGCTTTCCCTTGCCTTCCTTGCCTTCCGTTACTCTTTGCTTGCCTTCCGTGCATTGCCTAGCCTTGCGTTGTCGTTCCTTAGCCTTGCCTCGCCTGACCGTGCCTTGCCTTGCGGTACCCTTTCCTTGCCTTGCCGTGCATTGCCTAGCCGTGCGTTGTCGTGCATTTGCCTTGTCTTGCCTCACCGTGCCTTGCCTTGCGTTACCCTTTCCTTGCCTTGCCGTGCATTGCCTAGCCCTGCATTGTCGTGCCTTAGCTTTGTTTCCCCTTACCGTGCCGTTCCTTCCGTTACCCTTGCCTTGCCTTGCTTTGCCTTGCCTTCCTTGCCTTCCTTTACTCTTTGCTTGCCTTCCGTGCATTGCCTAGCATTGCGTCGTCGTGCCTTAGCCTTTTTTCACCTTGCCATAGTCTTGCTTGCGTTGCCTTGCTTTGCCTTGCATTCCTTGCATTCCGTTACTCTGTGCTTCCCTTCCGTGCATTGCCTAGCCTTGCGTTGTCGTGCCTTAGCCTTCCTCGCCCAACCGTGCCTTGCCTTGCGTTACCTTTTCCTTGGCTGGCCGTGCATTGCCTAGCGTTGCGTTGTGGTGTCTTAGCCTTGTTTCACCTTGCCATAGCCTTGCTTGCTTTGCCTTGCTTTGCCTTGCCTTCCTTCCATTCCGTTACTCTTTGCTTGCCTTCCGTGCATTGCCTAGCCTTGCCTTGTCGTCCCTTAGCCTTGTTTCACCTTGCCATAGCCTTGCTTGCATTGCCTTGCTTTGCCTTGCATTCCTTGCCTTCCGTTACTCTTTGCTTGCCTTCCGTGCATTGCCTAGCCTTGCGTTGTCGTGCCTTAGCCTTGCCTCGCCTAACCGTGCCTTGCCTTGCGTTACCCTTTCCTTGCCTTGCCGTGCATTGCCTAGCCGTGCGTTGTCGTGCATTAGCCTCGCCTTGCCTTACCGTGCCTTGCCTTGCGTTACCCTTTCCTTGCCTGGCCGTGAATTGGCTAGCCATGCGTTGCCGTTCCTTAGCCTTGTTTCCCCTTGCTGTGCCTTGCCTTTTGTTACACTTGCCTTGCCTTGCTTTGCCTTGCCTTCCTTTCCTTCCGTTACTCTTTCCTTGCCTAGCCGTGCACTGCCTAGCCTTGCGTTGTCGTGCATTAGCCTTGCCTCCCCAAACCGTGCCTTGCCTTGCGTTACCATTTCCTTGCCTTGCCCTGCATTGCCTAGCCCTGTGTTGTCGTGCCTTAGTCTTGTTTGCCCTTACCGTGCCGTTCCTTCCGTTACCTTGCCTTCCCCTTCTTCCCTAGCCTTCCTTGCCTTCCGTTACTCTTTGCTTGCCTTCCGTGCATTGCCTAGCCTTGCGTTGTCGTTCCTTAGCCTTGCCTCGCCTGACCGTGCCTTGCCTTGCGGTACCCTTTCCTTGCCTTGCCGTGCATTGCCTAGCCGTGCGTTGTCGTGCATTTGCCTTGTCTTGCCTCACCGTGCCTTGCCTTGCGTTACCCTTTCCTTGCCTTGCCGTGCATTGCCTAGCCCTGCATTGTCGTGCCTTAGCTTTGTTTCCCCTTACCGTGCCGTTCCTTCCGTTACCCTTGCCTTGCCTTGCTTTCCCTTGCCTTCCTTCCATTCCGTTACTCTTTGCTTGCCTTCCGTGCATTGCCTAGCCTTGCGTTGTCGTGCCTTAGCCTTTTTTCACCTTGCCATAGCCTTGCTTGCGTTGCCTTGCTTTGCCTTGCATTCCTTGCCTTCCGTTACTCTTTGCTTGCCTTCCGTGCATTGCCTAGCCTTGCGTTGTCGTGCCTTAGCCTTGCCTCGCCTAACCGTGCCTTGCCTTGCGTTACCCTTTCCTTGCCTTGCCGTGCATTGCCTAGCCGTGCGTTGTCGTGCATTAGCCTCGCCTTGCCGTACCGTGCCTTGCCTTGCGTTACCCTTTCCTTGCCTGGCCGTGCATTCCTTAGCCTTGCGTTGCCGTGCCTTAGCCTTGTTTCCCCTTGCTGTGCCGTGCCTTTTGTTACACTTGCCTTGCCTTGCTTTGCCTTGCCTTCCTTTCCTTCCGTTACTCTTTCCTTGCCTAGCCGTGCACTGCCTAGCCTTGCGTTGTCGTGCATTACCCTTGCCTCGCCTGACCGTGCCTTGCCTTGCGTTACCCTTTCCTTGCCTTGCCGTGCATTGCCTAGCCTTGCGTTGTCCTGCCTTAGCCTTGCCTCGCGTGACCGTGCCTTGCCTTGCGTTACCCTTTCCTTGGCTTGCCGTGCATTGCCTAGCCGTGCGTTGTTGTTCATCAGCCTTGCCTTGCCTCACCATGCCTTGCCTTGCGTTACCCTTTCCTTGCCTTGCCGTGCATTGCCTAGCCGTGCCCTGCCGTGCCTAGCCTTGTTTCCCCTTGCCGTGTCGTTCCTTCGTACCCTTGCCTTGCCTGCTTTCCTTGCATTCCTTGCCTTCCGTTACTCTTTGCTTGCCTTCCGTGCATTGCCTAGCCTTGCGTTGTCGTGCCTTAGCCTTGTTTCCCCTTGCTGTGCCGTGCCTTTTGTTACACTTGCCTTGCCTTGCTTTGCCTTGCCTTCCTTTCCTTCCGTTACTCTTTCCTTGCCTAGCCGTGCACTGCGTAGCCTTGCGTTGTCGTGCATTACCCTTGCCTCGCCTGACCGTGCCTTGCCTTGCGTTACCCTTTCCTTGCCTTGCCGTGCATTGCCTAGCCTTGCGTTGTCCTGCCTTAGCCTTGCCTCGCGTGACCGTGCCTTGCCTTGCGTTACCCTTTCCTTGGCTTGCCGTGCATTGCCTAGCCGTGCGTTGTTGTTCATCAGCCTTGCCTTGCCTCACCATGCCTTGCCTTGCGTTACCCTTTCCTTGGCTTGCCGTGCATTGCCTAGCCGTGCCCTGCCGTGCCATAGCCTTGTTTCCCCTTGCCGTGTCGTTCCTTCCGTTACCCTTGCCTTGCTTTCCCTTGCCTTCCATGCCTTCCTTTACTCTTTGCTTGCCTTCCGTGCATTGCCTAGCCTTGCGTTGTCGTGCATTAGCCTTGCCTCCCCAAACCGTGCCTTGCCTTGCGTTACCCTTTCCTTGCCTTGCCCTGCATTACCTAGCCCTGTGTTGTCGTGCCTTGCCCTTGTTTCCCCTTACCGTGCCGTTCCTTTCGGTACCCTTGCCTTCCCCTGCTTTCCTTTGCATTCCTTGCCTTCCGTTACTCTTTGCTTGCCTTCCGTACATTGCCTAGCCTTGCGTTGTCGTGCCTTAGCCTTGTTTCCCCTTGCCGTGCCGTGCCTGTTGTTACACTTGCTTTGCCATGCTTTGCGTTGCCTTCATTTCCTTCCGTTACTATTTCCTTGCCTAGCCGTGCACTGCCTAGCCTTCCGTTGTCGTGCAATAGCCTTGCCTCCCCAAACCGTGCCTTGCCTTGCGTTACCATTTCCTTGCCTTGCCCTGCATTGCCTAGCCCTGTGTTGTCGTGCCTTAGTCTTGTTTGCCCTTACCTTGCCGTTCCTTCCGTTACCCTTGACTTCCGCTTCTTTCCCTAGCCTTCCTTGCCTTCCGGTACTCTTTGCTTGCCTTCCGTGCATTGCCTAGCCTTGCGTTGTCGTGCCTTAGCCTTGCCTCGTCTGATCGTGCCTTGCCTTGCGTTACCCTTTCCTTGCCTTGCCGTGAATTGCCTAGCCATGCCTTCTCGGGCATCAGCCTTGCCTTGCCTCACCGTGCCTTGCCTTGCGTTACCCTTACCTTGCCTTGCTTTCCCTTGCTTTCCTTGCCTTCCGTTACTCTTTGCTTTCCTTCCGTGCATTGCCTAGCCTTGCGTTGTCGTGCCTTAGCCTTGCCTCGCCTGACAGTGCCTTGCCTTGCGTTACCCTTTCCTTGCCTTGCCGTGCACTGCCTAGCCTTGCCTTGTCGTGCCTTAGACTTGCCTCGCATGACAGTGCCTTGCCTTGCGTTACCCTTTCCTTGCCTGGCCGTGCATTGCTTGGCCTTGCGTTGCCGTGCCTTAGCCTTGTTGCCCCTTGCCGTGCCGTGCCTTTTGTTACACTTGCCTTGCCTTGCTTTGCCTTGCCTTCCTTTCCTTCCGTTACTCTTTCCTTGCCTAGCCGTGCACTGCGTAGCCTTGCGTTGTCGTGCATTACCCTTGCTCGCCTGACCGTGCCTTGCCTTGCGTTACCCTTTCCTTGCCTTGCCGTGCATTGCCTAGCCGTGCGTTGTCGTGCATCAGCATTGCCTTGCCTCACCGTGCCTTGCCTTGCGTTACCCTTTCCTTGCCTTGCCGTGCATTGCCTAGCCGTGCGTTGCCGTGCCTTAGCCTTGTTTCCCCTTGCCGTGCCGTTCCTTCCGTTACCCTTGCCTTGACTTGCTTTCCCTTGCCTTCCTTGCCTTCCGTTACTCTTTGCTTGCCTTCCGTGCATTGCCTAGCCTTGCGTTGTCGTGTCTTAGCCTTTTTTCACCTTGCCATAGCCTTGCTTGCGTTGCCTTGCTTTGCCTTGCCTTCCTTGCCTTCTGTTAATCTTTGCTTGCCTTCCGTGCATTGCCTAGGCTTGCGTGGTCGTGCCTTAGCCTTTTTTCACCTTGGCATAGACTTGCTTGCGTTGCCTTTATTTGCCTTGCATTCCTTGCCTTCCGTTACTGTTTGCTTGCCTTGCCGTGCACTGCCTAGCCTTGCCTTGTCGTGCATTAGCCTTGCCTTGCCTGACCGTGCCTTGCCTCGCGTTACCCTTTCCTTGCCTTGCCGTGCATTGCCTAGCCTTGCGTTGTCGTGCCTTAGCCTTGCCTCGCCTAACCGTGCCTTTCCTTGCGTTACCCTTTCCTTGCCTTGCCGTGCATTGCCTAGCCGTGCGTTGTCGTGCATTAGCCTCCTTGCCTTACCGTGCCTTGCCTTGCGTTACCCTTTCCTTGCCTGGCCGTGCATTGCTTAGCCTTGCGTTGTCGTGCATTAGCCTTGCCTCCCCAATCCGTGCCTTGCCTTGCGTTACCCTTTCCTTGCCTTGCCCTGCATTGCCTAGCCCTGTGTTGTCGTGCCTTAGCCTTGTTTCCCCTTGCAGTGCCGTTCCTTCCGTTACCCTTGCCTTGCCTTGCTTTCCCTTGCTTTCCTTGCCTTCCGTTACTCTTTGCTTTCCTTCCGTGCATTGCCTAGCCTTGCGTTGTCGTGCCTTAGCCTTGCCTCGCCTGACAGTGCCTTGCCTTGCGTTACCTTTTCCTTGGCTGGCCGTGCATTGCCTAGCGTTGCGTTGTGGTGTCTTAGCCTTGTTTCACCTTGCCATAGCCTTGCTTGCTTTGCCTTGCTTTGCCTTGCCTTCCTTCCATTCCGTTACTCTTTGCTTGCCTTCCGTGCATTGCCTAGCCTTGCCTTGTCGTGCCTTAGCCTTTTTTCACCTTGCCATAGCCTTGCTTGCATTGCCTTGCTTTGCCTTGCATTCCTTGCCTTCCGTTACTCTTTGCTTGCCTTCCGTGCATTGCCTAGCCTTGCGTTGTCGTGCCTTAGCCTTGCCTCGCCTAACCGTGCCTTGCCTTGCGTTACCTTTTCCTTGGCTGGCCGTGCATTACCTAGCGTTGCGTTGTGGTGTCTTAGCCTTGTTTCACCTTGCCATAGCCTTGCTTGCTTTGCCTTGCTTTGCCTTGCTTTCCTTCCATTCCGTTACTCTTTGCTTGCCTTCCGTGCATTGCCTAGCCTTGCCTTGTCGTGACTTAGCCTTTTTTCACCTTGCCATAGCCTTGCTTGCGTTGCTTGCTTTGCCTTGCCTTCCGTGCCTTCCTTTACTCTTTGCTTGCCTTCCGCGCATTGCCTAGCCTTGCGTGGTCGTGCCTTAGCCTTTTTTCACCTTGCCATAGCCTTGCTTGCGTTGCCTTGCTTTGCCTTGAATTCCTTGCCTTCCGTTACTCTTTGCTTGCCTTCCGTGCATTGCCTAGCCTTGCGTTGTCGTGCCTTAGCCTTGCCTCGCCTAACCGTGCCTTGCCTTGCGTTACCCTTTCCTTGCCTTGCCCTGCATTGCCTAGCCCTGTGCTGTCGTGCCTTAGCCTTGTTTCCCCTTGCCGTGCCGTTCCTTCCGTTACCCTTGCCTTGCCTTGCTTTCCCTTGCCTTCCTTGCTTTCCGTTACTCTTTGCTTGCCTTCCGTGCATTGCCTAGCCTTGCGTTGTCGTTCCTTAGCCTTGCCTCGCCTGACCGTGCCTTGCCTTGCGGTACCCTTTCCTTGCCTTGCCGTGCATTGCCTAGCCGTGCGTTGTCGTGCATTTGCCTTGTCTTGCCTCACCGTGCCTTGCCTTGCGTTACCCTTTCCTTGCCTTGCCGTGCATTGCCTAGCCCTGCATTGTCGTGCCTTAGCTTTGTTTCCCCTTACCGTGCCGTTCCTTCCGTTACCCTTGCCTTGCCTTGCTTTCCCTTGCCTTCCTTGCCTTCCGTTACTCTTTGCTTGCCTTCCGTGCATTGCCTAGCCTTGCGTTGTCGTGTCTTAGCCTTTTTTCACCTTGCCATAGCCTTTCTTGCGTCGCCTTGCTTTGCCTTGCCTTCCTTGCCTTCCTTTACTCTTTGCTTGCCTTCCGTGCATTGCCTAGCCTTGCGTGGTCGTGCCTTAGCCTTTTTTCAACTTGCCATAGACTGCTTGCGTTGCCTTGCTTTGCCTTGCATTCCTTGCCTTCCGTTACTCTTTGCTTGCCTTCCGTGCATTGCCTAGCCTTGCGTTGTCGTGCCTTAGCCTTCCTCGCCCAACCGTGCCTTGCCTTGCGTTACCTTTTCCTTGGCTGGCCGTGCATTGCCTAGCGTTGCGTTGTGGTGTCTTAGCCTTGTTTCACCTTGCCATAGCCTTGCTTGCTTTGCCTTGCTTTGCCTTGCCTTCCTTCCATTCCGTTACTCTTTGCTTGCCTTCCGTGCATTGCCTAGCCTTGCCTTGTCGTCCCTTAGCCTTGTTTCACCTTGCCATAGCCTTGCTTGCATTGCCTTGCTTTGCCTTGCATTCCTTGCCTTCCGTTACTCTTTGATTGCCTTCCGTGCATTGCCTAGCCTTGCGTTGTCGTGCCTTAGCCTTGCCTCGCCTAACCGTGCCTTGCCTTGCGTTACCCTTTCCTTGCCTTGCCGTGCATTGCCTAGCCGTGCGTTGTCGTGCATTAGCCTCGCCTTGCCTTACCGTGCCTTGCCTTGCGTTACCCTTTCCTTGCCTGGCCGTGAATTGGCTAGCCATGCGTTGCCGTTCCTTAGCCTTGTTTCCCCTTGCTGTGCCTTGCCTTTTGTTACACTTGCCTTGCCTTGCTTTGCCTTGCCTTCCTTTCCTTCCGTTACTCTTTCCTTGCCTAGCCGTGCACTGCCTAGCCTTGCGTTGTCGTGCATTAGCCTTGCCTCCCCAAACCGTGCCTTGCCTTGCGTTACCATTTCCTTGCCTTGCCCTGCATTGCCTAGCCCTGTGTTGTCGTGCCTTAGTCTTGTTTGCCCTTACGGTGCCGTTCCTTCCGTTACTCTTGCCTTCCCCTTCCTTCCCTAGCCTTCCTTGCCTTCCGTTACTCTTTGCTTGCCTTCCATGCATTGCCTAGCCTTGCGTTGTTGTTCCTTAGCCTTGCCTCGCCTGACCGTGCCTTGCCTTGCGGTACCCTTTCCTTGCCTTGCCGTGCATTGCCTAGCCGTGCGTTGTCGTGCATTTGCCTTGTCTTGTCTCACCGTGCCTTGCCTTGCGTTACCCTTTCCTTGCCTTGCCGTGCAATGCCTAGCCCTGCATTGTCGTGCCTTAGCTTTGTTTCCCCTTACCGTGCCGTTCCTTCCGTTACCCTTGCCTTGCCTTGCTTTCCCTTGCCTTCCTTCCATTCCGTTACTCTTTGCTTGCCTTCCGTGCATTGCCTAGCCTTGCGTTGTCGTGCCTTAGCCTTTTTTCACCTTGCCATAGCCTTGCTTGCGTTGCCTTGCTTTGCCTTGCATTCCTTGCCTTCCGTTACTCTTTGCTTGCCTTCCGTGCATTGCCTAGCCTTGCGTTGTCGTGCCTTAGCCTTGCCTCGCCTAACCGTGCCTTGCCTTGCGTTACCCTTTCCTTGCCTTGCCGTGCATTGCCTAGCCGTGCGTTGTCGTGCATTAGCCTCGCCTTGCCGTACCGTGCCTTGCCTTGCGTTACCCTTTCCTTGCCTGGCCGTGCATTCCTTAGCCTTGCGTTGCCGTGCCTTAGCCTTGTTTCCCCTTGCTGTGCCGTGCCTTTTGTTACACTTGCCTTGCCTTGCTTTGCCTTGCCTTCCTTTCCTTCCGTTACTCTTTCCTTGCCTAGCCGTGCACTGCGTAGCCTTGCGTTGTCGTGCATTACCCTTGCCTCGCCTGACCGTGCCTTGCCTTGCGTTACCCTTTCCTTGCCTTGCCGTGCATTGCCTAGCCTTGCGTTGTCCTGCCTTAGCCTTGCCTCGCGTGACCGTGCCTTGCCTTGCGTTACCCTTTCCTTGGCTTGCCGTGCATTGCCTAGCCGTGCGTTGTTGTTCATCAGCCTTGCCTTGCCTCACCATGCCTTGCCTTGCGTTACCCTTTCCTTGCCTTGCCGTGCATTGCCTAGCCGTGCCCTGCCGTGCCATAGCCTTGTTTCCCCTTGCCGTGTCGTTCCTTTCGGTACCCTTGCCTTCCCCTGCTTTCCTTTGCATTCCTTGCCTTCCGTTACTCTTTGCTTGCCTTCCGTGCATTGCCTAGCCTTGCGTTGTCGTGCCTTAGCCTTGTTTCCCCTTGCCGTGCCGTGCCTGTTGTTACACTTGCTTTGCCATGCTTTGCGTTGCCTTCATTTCCTTCCGTTACTATTTCCTTGCCTAGCCGTGCACTGCCTAGCCTTCCGTTGTCGTGCATTAGCCTTGCCTCCCCAAACCGTGCCTTGCCTTGCGTTACCATTTCCTTGCCTTGCCCTGCATTGCCTAGCCCTGTGTTGTCGTGCCTTAGTCTTGTTTGCCCTTACCGTGCCGTTCCTTCCGTTACCCTTGCCTTCCGCTTCTTTCCCTAGCCTTTCTTGCCTTCCGGTACTCTTTGCTTGCCTTCCGTGCATTGCCTAGCCTTGCGTTGTCGTGCCTTAGCCTTGCCTCGTCTGATCGTGCCTTGCCTTGCGTTACCCTTTCCTTGCCTTGCCGTGAATTGCCTAGCCATGCCTTCTCGGGCATCAGCCTTGCCTTGCCTCACCGTGCCTTGCCTTGCGTTACCCTTACCTTGCCTTGCTTTCCCTTGCTTTCCTTGCCTTCCGTTACTCTTTGCTTTCCTTCCGTGCATTGCCTAGCCTTGCGTTGTCGTGCCTTAGCCTTGCCTCGCCTGACAGTGCCTTGCCTTGCGTTACCCTTTCCTTGCCTTGCCGTGCACTGCCTAGCCTTGCCTTGTCGTGCCTTAGCCTTGCCTCGCCTGACAGTGCCTTGCCTTGCGTTACCCTTTCCTTGCCTGGCCGTGCATTGCTTGGCCTTGCGTTGCCGTGCCTTAGCCTTGTTGCCCCTTGCCGTGCCGTGCCTTTTGTTACACTTGCCTTGCCTTGCTTTGCCTTGCCTTCCTTTCCTTCCGTTACTCTTTCCTTGCCTAGCCGTGCACTGCGTAGCCTTGCGTTGTCGTGCATTACCCTTGCTCGCCTGACCGTGCCTTGCCTTGCGTTACCCTTTCCTTGCCTTGCCGTGCATTGCCTAGCCGTGCGTTGTCGTGCATCAGCATTGCCTTGCCTCACCGTGCCTTGCCTTGCGTTACCCTTTCCTTGCCTTGCCGTGCATTGCCTAGCCGTGCGTTGCCGTGCCTTAGCCTTGTTTCCCCTTGCCGTGCCGTTCCTTCCGTTACCCTTGCCTTGACTTGCTTTCCCTTGCCTTCCTTGCCTTCAGTTACTCTTTGCTTGCCTTCCGTGCATTGCCTAGCCTTGCGTTGTCGTGTCGTAGCCTTTTTTCACCTTCCCATAGCCTTGCTTGCGTTGCCTTGCTTTGCCTTGCCTTCCTTGCCTTCTGTTACTCTTTGCTTGCCTTCCGTGCATTGCCTAGGCTTGCGTGGTCGTGCCTTAGCCTTTTTTCACCTTGGCATAGACTTGCTTGCGTTGCCTTGATTTGCCTTGCATTCCTTGCCTTCCGTTACTCTTTGCTTGCCTTGCCGTGCACTGCCTAGCCTTGCCTTGTCGTGCATTAGCCTTGCCTTGCCTTACCGTGCCTTGCCTCGCGTTACCCTTTCCTTGCCTTGCCGTGCATTGCCTAGCCTTGCGTTGTCGTGCCTTAGCCTTGCCTCGCCTAACCGTGCCTTTCCTTGCGTTACCCTTTCCTTGCCTTGCCGTGCATTGCCTAGCCGTGCGTTGTCGTGCATTAGCCTACCTTGCCTTACCGTGCCTTGCCTTGCGTTACCCTTTCCTTGCCTGGCCGTGCATTGCTTAGCCTTGCGTTGTCGTGCATTAGCCTTGCCTCCCCAATCCGTGCCTTGCCTTGCGTTACCCTTTCCTTGCCTTCCGTGCATTGCCTAGCCTTGTGTTGTCGTGCCATAGCCTTGTTTCCCCTTGCAGTGCCGTTCCTTCCGTTACCCTTGCCTTGGCTTGCTTTCCCTTGCTTTCCTTGCCTTCCGTTACTCTTTGCTTTCCTTCCGTGCATTGCCTAGCCTTGCGTTGTCGTGCCTTAGCCTTGCCTCGCCTGACAGTGCCTTGCCTTGCGTTACCTTTTCCTTGGCTGGCCGTGCATTGCCTAGCGTTGCGTTGTGGTGTCTTAGCCGTGTTTCACCTTGCCATAGCCTTGCTTGCTTTGCCTTGCTTTGCCTTGCCTTCCTTCCATTACGTTACTCTTTGCTTGCCTTCCGTGCATTGCCTAGCCTTGCCTTGTCGTGCCTTAGCCTTTTTTCACCTTGCCATAGCCTTGCTTGCATTGCCTTGCTTTGCCTTGCATTCCTTGCCTTCCGTTACTCTTTGCTTGCCTTCCGTGCATTGCCTAGCCTTGCGTTGTCGTGCCTTAGCCTTGCCTCGCCTAACCGTGCCTTGCCTTGCGTTACCTTTTCCTTGGCTGGCCGTGCATTACCTAGCGTTGCGTTGTGGTGTCTTAGCCTTGTTTCACCTTGCCATAGCCTTGCTTGCTTTGCCTTGCTTTGCCTTGCTTTCCTTCCATTCCGTTACTCTTTGCTTGCCTTCCGTGCATTGCCTAGCCTTGCCTTGTCGTGACTTAGCCTTTTTTCACCTTGCCATAGCCTTGCTTGCATTGCCTTGCTTTGCCTTGCATTCCTTGCTTTCCGTTACTCTTTGCTTGCCTTCCGTGCATTGCCTAGCCTTGCGTTGTCGTGCCTTAGCCTTGCCTCGCCTAACCGTGCCTTGCCTTGCGTTACACTTTCCTTGCCTTGCCCTGCATTGCCTAGCCCTGTGTTGTCGTGCCTTAGCCTTGTTTCCCCTTGCCGTGCCGTTCCTTCCGTTACCCTTGCCTTGCCTTGCTTTCCCTTGCCTTCCTTGCCTTCCGTTACTCTTTGCTTGCCTTCCGTGCATTGCCTAGCCTTGCGTTGTCGTTCCTTAGCCTTGCCTCGCCTGACCGTGCCTTGCCTTGCGGTACCCTTTCCTTGCCTTGCCGTGAATTGCCTAGCCGTGCGTTGTCGTGCATTTGCCTTGTCTTGCCTCACCGTGCCTTGCCTTGCGTTACCCTTTCCTTGCCTTGCCGTGCATTGCCTAGCCCTGCATTGTCGTGCCTTAGCTTTGTTTCCCCTTACCGTGCCGTTCCTTCCGTTACCCTTGCCTTGCCTTGCTTTCCCTTGCCTTCCTTGCCTTCCGTTACTCTTTGCTTGCCTTCCGTGCATTGCCTAGCCTTGCGTTGTCGTGTCTTAGCCTTTTTTCACCTTGCCATAGCCTTTCTTGCGTTGCCTTGCTTTGCCTTGCCTTCCGTGCCTTCCTTTACTCTTTGCTTGCCTTCCGCGCATTTCCTAGCCTTGCGTGGTCGTGCCTTAGCCTTTTTTCACCTTGCCATAGCCTTGCTTGCGTTGCCTTGCTTTGCCTTGAATTCCTTGCCTTCCGTTACTCTTTGCTTGCCTTCCGTGCATTGCCTAGCCTTGCGTTGTCGTGCCTTAGCCTTGCCTCGCCTAACCGTGCCTTGCCTTGCGTTACCCTTTCCTTGCCTTGCCCTGCATTGCCTAGCCCTGTGTTGTCGTGCCTTAGCCTTGTTTCCCCTTGCCGTGCCGTTCCTTCCGTTACCCTTGCCTTGCCTTGCTTTCCCTTGCCTTCCTTGCCTTCCGTTACTCTTTGCTTGCCTTCCGTGCATTGCCTAGCCTTGCGTTGTCGTTCCTTAGCCTTGCCTCGCCTGACCGTGCCTTGCCTTGCGGTACCCTTTCCTTGCCTTGCCGTGCATTGCCTAGCCGTGCGTTGTCGTGCATTTGCCTTGTCTTGCCTCACCGTGCCTTGCCTTGCGTTACCCTTTCCTTGCCTTGCCGTGCATTGCCTAGCCCTGCGTTGTCGTGCCTTAGCTTTGTTTCCCCTTACCGTGCCGTTCCTTCCGTTACCCTTGCCTTGCCTTGCTTTCCCTTGCCTTCCTTGCCTTCCGTTACTCTTTGCTTGCCTTCCGTGCATTGCCTAGCCTTGCGTTGTCGTGTCTTAGCCTTTTTTCACCTTGCCATAGCCTTTCTTGCGTTGCCTTGCTTTGCCTTGCCTTCCTTGCCTTCCTTTACTCTTTGCTTGCCTTCCGTGCATTGCCTAGCCTTGCGTGGTCGTGCCTTAGCCTTTTTTCAACTTGCCATAGCCTTGCTTGCGTTGCCTTGCTTTGCCTTGCATTCCTTGCCTTCTGTTACTCTTTGCTTGCCTTCCGTGCATTGCCTAGCCTTGCGTTGTCGTGCATTAGCCTTGCCTCCCCAAACCGTGCCTTGCCTTGCGTTACCCTTTCCTTGCCTTGCCCTGCATTGCCTAGCCCTGTGTTGTCGTGCCTTAGCCTTGTTTCCCCTTGCCGTGCCGTTCCTTCCGTTACCGTTGCCTTGCCTTGCTTTCCCTTGCTTTCCTTGCCTTCCGTTACTCTTTGCTTTCCTTCCGTGCATTGCCTAGCCTTGCGTTGTCGTGCCTTAGCCTTGCCTCGCCTGACAGTGCCTTGCCTTGCGTTACCTTTTCCTTGGCTGGCCGTGCATTGCCTAGCGTTGCGTTGTGGTGTCTTAGCCTTGTTTCACCTTGCCATAGCCTTGCTTGCTTTGCCTTGCTTTGCCTTGCCTTCCTTCCATTCCGTTACTCTTTGCTTGCCTTCAGTGCATTGCCTAGCCTTGCCTTGTCGTGCCTTAGCCTTTTTTCACCTTGCCATAGCCTTGCTTGCATTGCCTTGCTTTGCCTTGCATTCCTTGCCTTCCGTTACTCTTTGCTTGCCTTCCGTGCATTGCCTAGCCTTGCGTTGTCGTGCCTTAGCCTTGCCTCGGCTAACCGTGCCTTGCCTTGCGTTACCTTTTCCTTGGCTGGCCGTGCATTGCCTAGCGTTGCGTTGTGGTGTCTTAGCCTTGTTTCACCTTGCCATAGCCTTGCTTGCTTTGCCTTGCTTTGCCTTGCCTTCCTTCAATTCCGTTACTCTTTCCTTGCCTTCCGTGCATTGCCTAGCCTTGCCTTGTCGTGCCTTAGCCTTGTTTCACCTTGCCATAGCCTTGCTTGCATTGCCTTGCTTTGCCTTGCATTCCTTGCCTTCCGTTACTCATTGCTTGCCTTCCGTGCATTGCCTAGCCTTGCGTTGTCGTGCCTTAGCCTTGCCTCGCCTAACCGTGCCTTGCCTTGCGTTACCCTATCCTTGCCTTGCCGTACATTGCCTAGCCGTGCGTTGTCGTGCATTAGCCTCGCCTTGCCTTACCGTGCCTTGCCTTGCGTTACCCTTTCCTTGCCTGGCCGTGAATTGCCTAGCCGTGCGTTGCCGTTCCTTAGCCTTGTTTCCCCTTGCCGTGCCTTGCCTTTTGTTACACTTGCCTTGCCTTGCTTTGCCTTGCCTTCCTTTCCTTCCCTTACTCTTTCCTTGCCTAGCCGTGCACTGCCTAGCCTTGCGTTGTCGTGCATTAGCCTTGCCTCCCCAAACCGTGCCTTGCCTTGCGTTACCATTTCCTTGCCTTGCCCTGCATTGCCTAGCCCTGTGTTGTCGTGCCTTAGTCTTGTTTGCCCTTACCGTGCCGTTCCTTCCGTTACCCTTGCCTTCCCCTTCTTTCCCTAGCCTTCCTTGCCTTCCGTTACTCTTTGCTTGCCTTCCGTGCATTGCCTAGCCTTGCGTTGTCGTTCCTTAGCCTTGCCTCGCCTGACCGTGCCTTGCCTTGCGGTACCCTTTCCTTGCCTTGCCGTGCATTGCCTAGCCCTGCATTGTCGTGCCTTAGCTTTGTTTCCCCTTACCGTGCCGTTCCTTCCGTTACCCTTGCCTTGCCTTGCTTTCCCTTGCCTTCCTTGCCTTCCGTTACTCTTTGCTTGCCTTCCGTGCATTGCCTAGCCTTGCGTTGTCGTGTCTTAGCCTTTTTTCACCTTGCCATAGCCTTGCTTGCGTTGCCTTGCTTTGCCTTGCCTTCCTTGCCTTCCTTTACTCTTTGCTTGCCTTCCGTGCATTGCCTAGCCTTCCGTGGTCGTGCCTTAGCCTTTTTTCACCTTGCCATAGCCTTGCTTTCGTTGCCTTGCTTTGCCTTGCATTCCTTGCATTCCGTTACTCTTTGCTTGCCTTCCGTGCATTGCCTAGCCTTGCGATGTCGTGCCTTAGCCTTGCCTCGCCTGACAGTGCCTTGCCTTGCGTTAACTTTTCCTTGGCTGGCCGTGCATTGCCTAGCCTTGCGTTGTCGTGCCTTAGCCTTGCCTCGCCTAACCGTGCCTTGCCTTGCGTTACCCTTTCCTTGCCTTGCCGTGCATTGCCTAGCCGTGCGTTGTCGTGCATTAGCCTCGCCTTGCCTTACCGTGCCTTGCCTTGCGTTACCCTTTCCTTGCCTGGCCGTGCATTGCTTAGCCTTGCGTTGCCGTGCCTTAGCCTTGTTTCCCCTTGCCGTGCCGTGCCTTTTGTTACACTTGCCTTACCTTGCTTTGCCTTGCCTTCCTTTCCTTCCGTTACTCTTTCCTTGCCTAGCCGTGCACTGCGTAGCCTTGCGTTGTCGTGCATTACCCTTGCCTCGCCTGACCGTGCCTTGCCTTGCGTTACCCTTTCCTTACCTTGCCGTGCCTTGCCTAGCCGTGCGTTGTCGTGCATCAGCCTTGCCTTGCCTCACCGTGCCTTGCCTTGCGTTACCCTTTCCTTGCCTTGCCGTGCATTGCCTAGCCGTGCGTTGCCGTGCCTTAGCCTTGTTTCCCCTTGCCGTGCCGTTCCTTCCGTTACCCTTGCCTTGCCTTGCTTTCCCTTGCCTTCCTTGCCTTCCTTTACTCTTTGCTTGCCTTCCGTGCATTGCCTAGCCTTGCGTTGTCGTGTCTTAGCCTTCTTTCACCTTGCCATATCCTTGCTTGCGTTGCCTTGCTTTGCCTTGCCTTCCTTGCCTTCCGTTACTCTTTGCTTGAATTCCGTGCATTGCCTAGCCTTGCGTGGTCGTGCCTTAGCCTTTTTTCACCTTGCCATAACCTTGCTTGCGTTGCCTTGCTTTGCCTTGCATTCCTTGCCTTCCGTTACTCTTTGCTTGCCTTCCGTGCATTGCCTAGCCTTGCGTTGTCGTGCATTAGCCTTGCCTCCCCAAATCGTGCCTTGCCTTGCGTTACCCTTTCCTTGCCTTGCCGTGCATTGCCTAGCCGTGCGTTGTCGTGCATTAGCCTCGCCTTGCCTTACCGTGCCTTGCCTTGCGTTACCCTTTCCTTGCCTGGCCGTGAATTGCCTAGCCGTGCATTGCCGTTCCTTAGCCTTGTTTCCCCTTGCCGTGCCTTGCCTTTTGTTACACTTGCCTTGCCTTGCTTTACCTTGCCTTCCTTTCCTTCCGTTACTCATTCCTTGCCTACCCGTGCACTGCCTAGCCTTGCGTTGTCGTGCATTAGCCTTGCCTCCCCAAACCGTGCCTTGCTTTGCGTTACCTTTTCCTTGGCTGGCCGTGCATTACCTAGCGTTGCGTTGTGGTGTCTTAGCCTTGTTTCACCTTGCCATAGCCTTGCTTGCTTTGCCTTGCTTTGCCTTGCTTTCCTTCCATTCCGTTACTCTTTGCTTGCCTTCCGTGCATTGCCTAGCCTTGCCTTGTCGTGACTTAGCCTTTTTTCACCTTGCCATAGCCTTGCTTGCATTGCCTTGCTTTGCCTTGCATTCCTTGCTTTCCGTTACTCTTTGCTTGCCTTCCGTGCATTGCCTAGCCTTGCGTTGTCGTGCCTTAGCCTTGCCTCGCCTAACCGTGCCTTGCCTTGCGTTACCCTTTCCTTACCTTGCCCTGCATTGCCTAGCCCTGTATTGTCGTGCCTTAGCTTTGCTTCCCCTTACCGTGCCGTTCCTTCCGTTACCCTTGCCTTGCCTTGCTTTCCCTTGCCTTCCTTGCCTTCCGTTACTCTTTGCTTGCCTTCCGTGCATTGCCTAGCCGTGCGTTGTCGTGCATTAGCCTTGTCTTGCCTTACCGTGCCTTGCCTTGCGTTACCCTTTCCTTGCCTGGCCGTGCATTGCCTAGCCGTGCGTTCCCGATCCTTAGCCTTGTTTCCCTTTGCCGTGCCTTGCCTTTTGTTACACTTGCCTTGCCTTGCTTTGACTTGCCTTCCTTTCCTTCCGTTACTCTTTCCTTGCCTAGCCGTGCACTGCCTAGCCTTGCGTTGTCTTGCATTAGCCTTGCCTCCCCAAACCGTGCCTTGCCTTGCGTTACCATTTCCTTGCCTTGCTTTCCCTTGCTTTCCTTGCCTTCCGTTACTCTTTGCTTGCCTTCCGTGCATTGCCTAGCCTTGCGTTGTCGTGTCTTAGCCTTTTTTCACCTTGCCATAGCCTTTCTTGCGTTGCCTTGCTTTGCCTTGCCTTCCGTGCCTTCCTTTACTCTTTGCTTGCCTTCCGCGCATTGCCTAGCCTTGCGTGGTCGTGCCTTAGCCTTTTTTCACCTTGCCATAGCCTTGCTTGCGTTGCCTTGCTTTGCCTTGAATTCCTTGCCTTCCGTTACTCTTTGCTTGCCTTCCGTGCATTGCCTAGCCTTGCGTTGTCGTGCCTTAGCCTTGCCTCGCCTAACCGTGCCTTGCCTTGCGTTACCCTTTCCTTGCCTTGCCCTGCATTGCCTAGCCCTGTGTTGTCGTGCCTTAGCCTTGTTTCCCCTTGCCGTGCCGTTCCTTCCGTTACCCTTGCCTTGCCTTGCTTTCCCTTGCCTTCCTTGCCTTCCGTTACTCTTTGCTTGCCTTCCGTGCATTGCCTAGCCTTGCGTTGTCGTTCCTTAGCCTTGCCTCGCCTGACCGTGCCATGCCTTGCGGTACCCTTTCCTTGCCTTGCCATGCATTGCCTAGCCGTGCGTTGTCGTGCATTTGCCTTGTCTTGCCTCACCGTGCCTTGCCTTGCGTTACCCTTTCCTTGCCTTGCCGTGCATTGCCTAGCCCTGCGTTGTCGTGCCTTAGCTTTGATTCCCCTTACCGTGCCGTTCCTTCCGTTACCCTTGCCTTGCCTTGCTTTCCCTTGCCTTCCTTGCCTTCCGTTACTCTTTGCTTGCCTTCCGTGCATTGCCTAGCCTTGCGTTGTCGTGTCTTAGCCTTTTTTCACCTTGCCATAGCCTTTCTTGCGTTGCCTTGCTTTGCCTTGCCTTCCTTGCCTTCCTTTACTCTTTGCTTGCCTTCCGTGCATTGCCTAGCCTTGCGTGGTCGTGCCTTAGCCTTTTTTCAACTTGCCATAGCCTTGCTTGCGTTGCCTTGCTTTGCCTTGCATTCCTTGCCTTCTGTTACTCTTTGCTTGCCTTCCGTGCATTGCCTAGCCTTGCGTTGTCGTGCATTAGCCTTACCTCCCCAAACCGTGCCTTGCCTTGCGTTACCCTTTACTTGCCTTGCCCTGCATTGCCTAGCCCTGTGTTGTCGTGCCTTAGCCTTGTTTCCCCTTGCCGTGCCGTTCCTTCCGTTACCGTTGCCTTGCCTTGCTTTCCCTTGCTTTCCTTGCCTTCCGTTACTCTTTGCTTTCCTTCCGTGCATTGCCTAGCCTTGCGTTGTCGTGCCTTAGCCTTGCCTCGCCTGACAGTGCCTTGCCTTGCGTTACCTTTTCCTTGGCTAGCCGTGCATTGCCTAGCGTTGCGTTGTGGTGTCTTAGCCTTGTTTCACCTTGCCATAGCCTTGCTTGCTTTGCCTTGCTTTGCCTTGCCTTCCTTCCATTCCGTTACTCTTTGCTTGCCTTCCGTGCATTGCCTAGCCTTGCCTTGTCGTGCCTTAGCCTTTTTTCACCTTGCCATAGCCTTGCTTGCATTGCCTTGCTTTGCCTTGCATTCCTTGCCTTCCGTTACTCTTTGCTTGCCTTCCGTGCATTGCCTAGCCTTGCGTTGTCGTGCCTTAGCCTTGCCTCGGCTAACCGTGCCTTGCCTTGCGTTACCTTTTCCTTGGCTGGCCGTGCATTGCCTAGCGTTGCGTTGTGGTGTCTTAGCCTTGTTTCACCTTGCCATAGCCTTGCTTGCTTTGCCTTGCTTTGCCTTGCCTTCCTTCAATTCCGTTACTCTTTCCTTGCCTTCCGTGCATTGCCTAGCCTTGCCTTGTCGTGCCTTAGCCTTGTTTCACCTTGCCATAGACTTGCTTGCATTGCCTTGCTTTGCCTTGCATTCCTTGCCTTCCGTTACTCATTGCTTGCCTTCCGTGCATTGCCTAGCCTTGCGTTGTCGTGCCTTAGCCTTGCCTCGCCTAACCGTGCCTTGCCTTGCGTTACCCTTTCCTTGCCTTGCCGTACATTGCCTAGCCGTGCGTTGTCGTGCATTAGCCTCGCCTTGCCTTACCGTGCCTTGCCTTGCGTTACCCTTTCCTTGCCTGGCCGTGAATTGCCTAGCCGTGCGTTGCCGTTCCTTAGCCTTGTTTCCCCTTGCCGTGCCTTGCCTTTTGTTACACTTGCCTTGCCTTGCTTTGCCTTGCCTTCCTTTCCTTCCCTTACTCTTTCCTTGCCTAGCCGTGCACTGCCTAGCCTTGCGTTGTCGTGCATTAGCCTTGCCTCCCCAAACCGTGCCTTGCCTTGCGTTACCATTTCCTTGCCTTGCCCTGCATTGCCTAGCCCTGTGTTGTCGTGCCTTAGTCTTGTTTGCCCTTACCGTGCCGTTCCTTCCGTTACCCTTGCCTTCCCCTTCTTTCCCTAGCCTTCCTTGCCTTCCGTTACTCTTTGCTTGCCTTCCGTGCATTGCCTAGCCTTGCGTTGTCGTTCCTTAGCCTTGCCTCGCCTGACCGTGCCTTGCCTTGCGGTACCCTTTCCTTGCCTTGCCGTGCATTGCCTAGCCCTGCGTTGTCGTGCCTTAGCTTTGTTTCCCCTTACCGTGCCGTTCCTTCCGTTACCCTTGCCTTGCCTTGCTTTCCCTTGCCTTCCTTGCCTTCCGTTACTCTTTGCTTGCCTTCCGTGCATTGCCTAGCCTTGCGTTGTCGTGTCTTAGCCTTTTTTCACCTTGCCATAGCCTTGCTTGCGTTGCCTTGCTTTGCCTTGCCTTCCTTGCCTTCCTTTACTCTTTGCTTGCCTTCCGTGCATTGCCTAGCCTTCCGTGGTCGTGCCTTAGCCTTTTTTCACCTTGCCATAGCCTTGCTTGCGTTGCCTTGCTTTGCCTTGCCTTCCTTGCCTTCCGTTACTCTTTGCTTGCCTTCCGTGCATTGCCTAGCCTTGCGTTGTCGTGCCTTAGCCTTGCCTGCCTGCGTGCCTTGCCTTGCGTTAACTTCCTTCGCCTGCTATTGCCTAGAGTTGCGTTGTGGTGCCTTAGCCTTGCCTCGCCTAACCGTGCCTTGCCTTGCGTTACCCTTTCCTTGCCTTGCCGTGCATTGCCTAGCCGTGCGTTGTCGTGCATTAGCCTCGCCTTGCCTTACCGTGCCTTGCCTTGCGTTACCCTTTCCTTGCCTGGCCGTGCATTGCTTAGCCTTGCGTTGCCGTGCCTTAGCCTTGTTTCCCCTTGCCGTGCCGTGCCTTTTGTTACACTTGCCTTACCTTGCTTTGCCTTGCCTTCCTTTCCTTCCGTTACTCTTTCCTTGCCTAGCCGTGCACTGCGTAGCCTTGCGTTGTCGTGCATTACCCTTGCCTCGCCTGACCGTGCCTTGCCTTGCGTTACCCTTTCCTTACCTTGCCGTGCCTTGCCTAGCCGTGCGTTGTCGTGCATCAGCCTTGCCTTGCCTCACCGTGCCTTGCCTTGCGTTACCCTTTCCTTGCCTTGCCGTGCATTGCCTAGCCGTGCGTTGCCGTGCCTTAGCCTTGTTTCCCCTTGCCGTGCCGTTCCTTCCGTTACCCTTGCCTTGCCTTGCTTTCCCTTGCCTTCCTTGCCTTCCTTTACTCTTTGCTTGCCTTCCGTGCATTGCCTAGCCTTGCGTTGTCGTGTCTTAGCCTTCTTTCACCTTGCCATATCCTTGCTTGCGTTGCCTTGCTTTGCCTTGCCTTCCTTGCCTTCCGTTACTCTTTGCTTGAATTCCGTGCATTGCCTAGCCTTGCGTGGTCGTGCCTTAGCCTTTTTTCACCTTGCCATAACCTTGCTTGCGTTGCCTTGCTTTGCCTTGCATTCCTTGCCTTCCGTTACTCTTTGCTTGCCTTCCGTGCATTGCCTAGCCTTGCGTTGTCGTGCATTAGCCTTGCCTCCCCAAATCGTGCCTTGCCTTGCGTTACCCTTTCCTTGCCTTGCCGTGCATTGCCTAGCCGTGCGTTGTCGTGCATTAGTCTCGCCTTGCCTTACCGTGCCTTGCCTTGTGTTACCCTTTCCTTGCCTGGCCGTGAATTGCCTAGCCGTGCATTGCCGTTCCTTAGCCTTGTTTCCCCTTGCCGTGCCTTGCCTTTTGTTACACTTGCCTTGCCTTGCTTTACCTTGCCTTCCTTTCCTTCCGTTACTCATTCCTTGCCTACCCGTGCACTGCCTAGCCTTGCGTTGTCGTGCATTAGCCTTGCCTCCCCAAACCGTGCCTTGCTTTGCGTTACCTTTTCCTTGGCTGGCCGTGCATTACCTAGCCGTTGTGGTGTAGCGTTGCGTTGTGGTGTCTTAGCCTTGTTTCACCTTGCCATAGCCTTGCTTGCTTTGCCTTGCTTTGCCTTGCTTTCCTTCCATTCCGTTACTCTTTGCTTGCCTTCCGTGCATTGCCTAGCCTTGCCTTGTCGTGACTTAGCCTTTTTTCACCTTGCCATAGCCTTGCTTGCATTGCCTTGCTTTGCCTTGCATTCCTTGCTTTCCGTTACTCTTTGCTTGCCTTCCGTGCATTGCCTAGCCTTGCGTTGTCGTTCCTTAGCCTTGCCTCGCCTAACCGTGCCTTGCCTTGCGTTACCCTTTCCTTGCCTTGCCCTGCATTGCCTAGCCCTGTATAGTCGTGCCTTAGCTTTGCTTCCCCTTACCGTGCCGTTCCTTCCGTTACCCTTGCCTTGCCTTGCTTTCCCTTGCCTTCCTTGCCTTCCGTTACTCTTTGCTTGCCTTCCGTGCATTGCCTAGCCGTGCGTTGTCGTGCATTAGCCTTGTCTTGCCTTACCGTGCCTTGCCTTGCGTTACCCTTTCCTTGCCTGGCCGTGCATTGCCTAGCCGTGCGTTCCCGATCCTTAGCCTTGTTTCCCTTTGCCGTGCCTTGCCTTTTGTTACACTTGCCTTGCCTTGCTTTGACTTGCCTTCCTTTCCTTCCCTTACTCTTTCCTTGCCTAGCCGTGCACTGCCTAGCCTTGCGTTGTCGTGCATTAGCCTTGCCTCCCCAAACCGTGCCTTGCCTTGCGTTACCATTTCCTTGCCTTGCCCTGCATTGCCTAGCCCTGTGTTGTCGTGCCTTAGCCTTGTTTGCCCTTACCGTGCCGTTCCTTCCGTTACCCTTGCCTTCCCCTTCTTTCCCTAGCCTTCCTTGCCTTCCGTTACTCTTTGCTTGCCTTCCGTGCATTGCCTAGCCTTGCGTTGTCGTTCCTTAGCCTTGCCTCGCCTGACCGTGCCTTGCCTTGCGGTACCCTTTCCTTGCCTTGCCGTGCATTGCCTAGCCCTGAATTGTCGTGCCTTAGCTTTGTTTCCCCTTACCGTGCCGTTCCTTCCGTTACCCTTGCCTTGCCTTGCTTTCCCTTGCCTTCCTTGCCTTCCGTTACTCTTTGCTTGCCTTCCGTGCATTGCCTAGCCTTGCGTTGTCGTGTCTTAGCCTTTTTTCACCTTGCCATAGCCTTGCTTGCGTTGCCTTGCTTTGCCTTGCCTTCCTTGCCTTCCTTTACTCTTTGCTTGCCTTCCGTGCATTGCCTAGCCTTGCGTGGTCGTGCCTTAGCCTTTTTTCACCTTGCCATAGCCTTGCTTTCGTTGCCTTGCTTTGCCTTGCATTCCTTGCATTCCGTTACTCTTTGCTTGCCTTCCGTGCATTGCCTAGCCTTGCGTTGTCGTGCCTTAGCCTTGCCTCGCCTGACAGTGCCTTGCCTTGCGTTAACTTTTCCTTGGCTGGCCGTGCATTGCCTAGCCTTGCGTTGTCGTGCCTTAGCCTTGCCTCGCCTAACCGTGCCTTGCCTTGCGTTACCCTTTCCTTGCCTTGCCGTGCATTGCCTAGCCGTGCGTTGTCGTGCATTAGCCTCGCCTTGCCTTACCGTGCCTTGCCTTGCGTTACCCTTTCCTTGCCTGGCCGTGCATTGCTTAGCCTTGCGTTGCCGTGCCTTAGCCTTGTTTCCCCTTGCCGTGCCGTGCCTTTTGTTACACTTGCCTTACCTTGCTTTGCCTTGCCTTCCTTTCCTTCCGTTACTCTTTCCTTGCCTAGCCGTGCACTGCGTAGCCTTGCGTTGTCGTGCATTACCCTTGCCTCGCCTGACCGTGCCTTGCCTTGCGTTACCCTTTCCTTACCTTGCCGTGCCTTGCCTAGCCGTGCGTTGTCGTGCATCAGCCTTGCCTTGCCTCACCGTGCCTTGCCTTGCGTTACCCTTTCCTTGCCTTGCCGTGCATTGCCTAGCCGTGCGTTGCCGTGCCTTAGCCTTGTTTCCCCTTGCCGTGCCGTTCCTTCCGTTACCCTTGCCTTGCCTTGCTTTCCCTTGCCTTCCTTGCCTTCCTTTACTCTTTGCTTGCCTTCCGTGCATTGCCTAGCCTTGCGTTGTCGTGTCTTAGCCTTCTTTCACCTTGCCATATCCTTGCTTGCGTTGCCTTGCTTTGCCTTGCCTTCCTTGCCTTCCGTTACTCTTTGCTTGAATTCCGTGCATTGCCTAGCCTTGCGTGGTCGTGCCTTAGCCTTTTTTCACCTTGCCATAACCTTGCTTGCGTTGCCTTGCTTTGCCTTGCATTCCTTGCCTTCCGTTACTCTTTGCTTGCCTTCCGTGCATTGCCTAGCCTTGCGTTGTCGTGCATTAGCCTTGCCTCCCCAAATCGTGCCTTGCCTTGCGTTACCCTTTCCTTGCCTTGCCGTGCATTGCCTAGCCGTGCGTTGTCGTGCATTAGCCTCGCCTTGCCTTACCGTGCCTTGCCTTGCGTTACCCTTTCCTTGCCTGGCCGTGAATTGCCTAGCCGTGCATTGCCGTTCCTTAGCCTTGTTTCCCCTTGCCGTGCCTTGCCTTTTGTTACACTTGCCTTGCCTTGCTTTACCTTGCCTTCCTTTCCTTCCGTTACTCATTCCTTGCCTACCCGTGCACTGCCTAGCCTTGCGTTGTCGTGCATTAGCCTTGCCTCCCCAAACCGTGCCTTGCTTTGCGTTACCTTTTCCTTGGCTGGCCGTGCATTACCTAGCGTTGCGTTGTGGTGTCTTAGCCTTGTTTCACCTTGCCATAGCCTTGCTTGCTTTGCCTTGCTTTGCCTTGCTTTCCTTCCATTCCGTTACTCTTTGCTTGCCTTCCGTGCATTGCCTAGCCTTGCCTTGTCGTGACTTAGCCTTTTTTCACCTTGCCATAGCCTTGCTTGCATTGCCTTGCTTTGCCTTGCATTCCTTGCTTTCCGTTACTCTTTGCTTGCCTTCCGTGCATTGCCTAGCCTTGCGTTGTCGTTCCTTAGCCTTGCCTCGCCTAACCGTGCCTTGCCTTGCGTTACCCTTTCCTTGCCTTGCCCTGCATTGCCTAGCCCTGTATTGTCGTGCCTTCGCTTTGCTTCCCCTTACCGTGCCGTTCCTTCCGTTACCCTTGCCTTGCCTTGCTTTCCCTTGCCTTCCTTGCCTTCCGTTACTCTTTGCTTGCCTTCCGTGCATTGCCTAGCCGTGCGTTGTCGTGCATTAGCCTTGTCTTGCCTTACCGTGCCTTGCCTTGCGTTACCCTTTCCTTGCCTGGCCGTGCATTGCCTAGCCGTGCGTTCCCGATCCTTAGCCTTGTTTCCCTTTGCCGTGCCTTGCCTTTTGTTACACTTGCCTTGCCTTGCTTTGACTTGCCTTCCTTTCCTTCCATTACTCTTTCCTTGCCTAGCCGTGCACTGCCTAGCCTTGCGTTGTCTTGCATTAGCCTTGCCTCCCCAAACCGTGCCTTGCCTTGCGTTACCATTTCCTTGCCTTGCCCTGCATTGCCTAGCCCTGTGTTGTCGTGCCTTAGTCTTGTTTGCCCTTACCGTGCCGTTCCTTCCGTTACCCTTGCCTTCCCCTTCTTTCCCTAGCCTTCCTTGCCTTCCGTTACTCTTTGCTTGCCTTCCGTACATTGCCTAGCCTTGCGTTGGCGTGCCTTAGCCTTGCCCTCCTGATCGTACCTTGCCTTGCGTTACCCTTTCCTTGCCTTGCCGTGAATTGCCTAGCCGTGCGTTGTCGTGCATCAGCCTTGCCTTGCCTCACCGTGCCTTGCCTTGCGTTACCCTTACCTTGCCTTGCTTTCCCTTGCTTTCCTTGCCTTCCGTTACTCTTTGCTTTCCTTCCGTGCATTGCCTAGACTTGCGATGTCGTGCCTTAGCCTTGCCTCGCCTGACAGTGCCTTGCCTTGCGTTACCCTTTCCTTGCCTTGCCGTGCACTGCCTAGCCTTGCTTGTCGTGCCTTAGCCTTGCCTCGCCTGACAGTGCCTTGCCTTGCGTTACCCTTTCCTTGCCTGGCTGTGCATTGCTTAGCCTTGCGTTGCCGTGCCTTAGCCTTGTTTCCCCTTGCCGTGCCGTGCCTTTTGTTACACTTGCCTTGCCTTGCTTTGCCTTGCCTTCCTTTGCTTCCGTTACTCTTTCCTTGCCTAGCCGTGCACTGCGTAGACTTGCGTTGTCGTGCATTACCCTTGCCTCGCCTGACCGTGCCTTGCCTTGCGTTACCATTTCCTTGCCTTGCGGTGCAATGCCTAGCCGTGCGTTGTCGTGCATCAGCCTTGCCTTGCCTCACCGTGCCTTGCCTTGCGTTACCCTTTCCTTCCCTTGCCGTGCATTGCCTAGCCGTGCCTTGCCGTGCCTTAGCCTTGTATCCCCTTGCCGTGCCGTTCCTTCCGTTACCCTTGCCTTGCCTTGCTTTCCCTTGCCTTCCTTGCCTCCCGTTACTCTTTGCTTGCCTTCCGTGCATTGCCTAGCCTTGCGTTGTCGTGCATTAGCCTTGCCTCCCCAAACCGTGCCTTGCCTTGCGTTACCCTTTCCTTGCCTTGCCCTGCATTACCTAGCCTTGTGTTGTCGTGCCTTAGCCTTGTTTCCCCTTACCGTGCCGTTCCTTTCGGTACCCTTGCCTTCCCCTGATTTCCTTTGCATTCCTTGCCTTCCGTTAATCTTTGCTTGCCTTCCGTGCATTGCCTAGCCTTGCGTGGTCGTGCCTTAGCCTTGTTTCCCCTTGCCGTGCCGTGCCTATTGTTACACTTGCTTTGCCATGCTTTGCCTTGCCTTCCTTTGCTTCCGTTAGTCTTTCCTTGCCTAGCCGTGCACTGCCTAGCCTTGCGATGTCGTGCATTAGCTTTGCCTCGCCTGACAGTGCCTTGCCTTGCGTTACCCTTTCCTTGCCTTGCCGTGCATTGCCTAACCCTGCGTTGCCGTGCCTTAGACTTGTTTCCCATTGCCGAGGCGTTCCTTCCGTTACCCTTGCCTTGCCTTGGTTTTCCTTGCCTTCCTTGCCTTCCGTTACTCTTTGCTTGCCTTCCGTGCATTGCCGAGCCTTGCGTTGTCGTGCATTAGCCTTGCCTCGCCTAACCGGGCCTTGCCTTGCGTTACCCTTTCCTTGCCTTGCCGTGCATTGCCTAGCCGTGCGTTGTCGTGCATTAGCCTTGTCTTGCCTTACCGTGCCTTGCCTTGCGTTACCCTTTCCTTGCCTGGCCGTGCATTGCCTAGCCGTGCCTTCCCGTGCCTTAGCCTTGTTTGCCCTTACCGTGCCATTCCTTCCGTTACCCTTGCCTTCCCCTTCTTTCCCTAGCCTTCCTTGCCTTCCGTTACTCTTTGCTTGCCTTCCGTGCATTGCCTAGCCTTGCGTTGTCGTGCCTTAGCCTTGCCTCGCCTGATCGTGCCTTGCCTTGCGTTACCCTTTCCTTGCCTTGCCGTGAATTGCCTAGCCGTGCGTTGTCGTGCATCAGCCTTGCCTTGCCTCACCGTGCCTTGCCTTGCGTTACCCTTACCTTGCCTTGCTTTCCCTTGCTTTCCTTGCCTTCCGTTACACTTTGCTTGCCTTCCTTGCATTGCCTAGCCTTGCGTTGTCGTGTCTTAGCCTTTTTTCACCTTGCCATAGCCTTGCTTGCGTTGCCTTGCTTTGCCTTGCCTTCCTTGCCTTCCGTTACTCTTTGCTTGCCTTCCGTGCATTGCCTAGCCTTGCGTGGTCGTGCCTTAGCCTTTTGTCACCTTGCCATAGCCTTGCTTGCGTTGCCTTGCTTTGCCTTGCATTCCTTGCCTTCCGTTACTCTTTGCTTGCCTTCCGTGCATTGCCTAGCCTTGCGTTGTCGTGCATTAGCCTTGCCTCCCCAAACCGTGCCTTGCCTTGCGTTACCCTTTCCTTGCCTGGCCGTGCATTGCCTAGCCGTGCCTTGCCGTGCCTTAGCCTTGTTTGCCCTTACCGTGCCATTCCTTCCGTTACCCTTGCCTTCCCCTTCTTTCCCTAGCCTTCCTTGCCTTCCGTTACTCTTTGCTTGCCTTCCGTGCATTGCCTAGCCTTGCGTTGTCGTGCCTTAGCCTTGCCTCGCCTGATCGTGCCTTGCCTTGCGTTACCCTTTCCTTGCCTTGCCGTGAATTGCCTAGCCGTGCGTTGTCGTGCATCAGCCTTGCCTTGCCTCACCGTGCCTTGCCTTGCGTTACCCTTACCTTGCCTTGCTTTCCCTTGCTTTCCTTGCCTTCCGTTACTCTTTGCTTGCCTTCCGTGCATTGCCTAGCCTTGCGTTGTCGTGTCTTAGCCTTTTTTCACCTTGCCATAGCCTTGCTTGCGTTGCTTTGCTTTGCCTTGCCTTCCTTGCCTTCCGTTACTCTTTGCTTGCCTTCCGTGCATTGCCTAGCCTTGCGTGGTCGTGCCTTAGCCTTTTGTCACCTTGCCATAGCCTTGCTTGCGTTGCCTTGCTTTGCCTTGCATTCCTTGCCTTCCGTTACTCTTTGCTTGCCTTCCGTGCATTGCCTAGCCTTGCGTTGTCGTGCATTAGCCTTGCCTCCCCAAACCGTGCCTTGCCTTGCGTTACCCTTTCCTTACCTTGCCGTGCATTGCCTAGCCTTGCGTTGTCGTGCCTTAGCCTTGCCTCGCCTGACCGTGCCTTGCCTTGCGTTACCCTTTCCTTGCCTTGCCGTGCATTGCCTAGCCGTGCGTTGTCGTGCATCAGCCTTGCCTTGCCTCACCGTGCCTTGCCTTGCGTTACCCTTTCCTTGACTTGCCGTGCATTGCCTAGCCGTGCCTTGCCGTGCCATAGCCTTGTTTCCCCTCGCCGTGCCGTTCCTTCCGTTACCCTTGCCTTGCCTTGCTTTCCCTTGCCTTCCTTGCCTTCCGTTACTCTTTGCTTGCCTTCCGTGCATTGCCTAGCCTTGCGTTGTCGTTCCTTAGCCTTGCCTCCCCTGACCGTGCCTTGCCTTGCGGTACCCTTTCCTTGCCTTGCCGTGCATTGCCTAGCCCTGCATTGTCGTGCCTTAGCTTAGTTTCCCCTTACCGTGCCGTTCCTTCCGTTACCCTTGCCTTGCCTTGCTTTCCCTTGCATTCCTTGCCTTCCGTTACTCTTTTCTTGCCTTCCGTGCATTGCCTAGCCTTGCGTTGTCGTGTCTTAGCCTTTTTTCACCTTGCCATAGCCTTGCTTGCGTTGCCTTGCTTTGCCTTGCCTTCCTTGCCTTCCTTTACTCTTTGCTTGCCTTCCGTGCATTGCCTAGCCTTGCGTGGTCGTGCCTTAGCCTTTTTTCACCTTGCCAAAGCCTTGCTTGCGTTGCCTTGTTTGCCTTGCCTTCCTTGCCTTCCGTTACTCTTTGCTTGCCTTCCGTGCATTGCCTAGCCTTGCGTTGTCGTACATTAGCCTTGCCTCTCCAAACCGTGCCTTGCCTTGCGTTACCCTTTCCTTGCCTTGCCCTGCATTGCCTAGCCTTGCGTTGTCGTGCCTTAGCCTTTCCTCGTCTGACAGTGCCTTGCCTTGCGTTACCTTTTCCTTGGCTGGCCGTGCATTGCCTCGCGTTGCGTTGTGGTGCCTTCGCCTTGTTTCACCTTGCCATAGACTTGCTTGCTTTGCCATGCTTTGCCTTGCGTTCCTTCCATTCCGTTACTCTTTGCTTGCGTTCCGTGCATTGCCTAGCCTTGCGTTGTCGTGCCTTAGCCTTGCCTCGCCTAACCCTGCCTTGCCTTGCGTTACCCTTTCCTTGCCTTGCCGTGCATTGCCTAGCCCTGCGTTGCCGTGCCTTAGCCTTGTTTCCCCTTGCCGAGCCGTTCCTTCCGTTACCCTTGCCTTGCCTTGGTTTCCCTTGCCTTCCTTGCCATCCGTTACTCTTTGCTTGCCTTCCGTGCATTGCCTAGCCGTGCGTTGTCGTGCATTAGCCTTGTCTTGCCTTACCGTGCCTTGCCTTGCGTTACCCTTTCCTTGCCTGGCCGTGCATTGCCTAGCCGTGCGTTCCCGATCCTTAGCCTTGTTTCCCTTTGCCGTGCCTTGCCTTTTGTTACACTTGCCTTGCCTTGCTTTGACTTGCCTTCCTTTCCTTCCGTTACTCTTTCCTTGCCTAGCCGTGCACTGCCTAGCCTTGCGTTGTCTTGCATTAGCCTTGCCTCCCCAAACCGTGCCTTGCCTTGCGTTACCATTTCCTTGCCTTGCCCTGCATTGCCTAGCCCTGCATTGTCGTGCCTTAGCTTAGTTTCCCCTTACCGTGCCGTTCCTTCCGTTACCCTTGCCTTGCCTTGCTTTCCCTTGCCTTCCTTGCCTTCCGTTACTCTTTTCTTGCCTTCCGTGCATTGCCTAGCCTTGCGTTGTCGTGTCTTAGCCTTTTTTCACCTTGCCATAGCCTTGCTTGCGTTGCCTTGCTTTGCCTTGCCTTCCTTGCCTTCCGTTACTCTTTGCTTGCCTTCCGTGCATTGCCTAGCCTTGCGTGGTCGTGCCTTAGCCTTTTGTCACCTTGCCATAGCCTTGCTTGCGTTGCCTTGCTTTGCCTTGCATTCCTTGCCTTCCGTTACTCTTTGCTTGCCTTCCGTGCATTGCCTAGCCTTGCGTTGTCGTGCATTAGCCTTGCCTCCCCAAACCGTGCCTTGCCTTGCGTTACCCTTTCCTTACCTTGCCGTGCATTGCCTAGCCTTGCGTTGTCGTTCCTTAGCCTTGCCTCGCCTGACCGTGCCTTGCCTTGCGTTACCCTTTCCTTGCCTTGCCGTGCATTGCCTAGCCGTGCGTTGTCGTGCATCAGCCTTGCCTTGCCTCACCGTGCCTTGCCTTGCGTTACCCTTTCCTTGACTTGCCGTGCATTGCCTAGCCGTGCCTTGCCGTGCCATAGCCTTGTTTCCGTTCGCCGTGCCGTTCCTTCCGTTACCCTTGCCTTGCCTTGCTTTCCCTTGCCTTCCTTGCCTTCCGTTACTCTTTGCTTGCCTTCCGTGCATTGCCTAGCCTTGCGTTGTCGTGCATTAGCCTTGACTCCCCAAACCGTGCCTTGCTTTGCGTTACCCTTTCCTTGCCTTGCCCTGCATTACCTAGCCCTGTGTTGTCGTGCCTTAGCCTTGTTTCCCCTTACCGTGCCGTTCCTTTCGGTACCCTTGCCTTCCCCTGCTTTCCTTTGCATTCCTTGCCTTCCGTTACTCTTTGCTTGCCTTCCGTGCATTGCCTAGCCTTGCGTTGTCGTGCCTTAGCCTTGTTTCCCCTTTCCGTGCCGTGCCTGTGGTTACACTTGCCTTGCCATGCTTTGCCTTGCCTTCCTTTCCTTCCGTTACTCTTTCCTTGCCTAGCCGTGCACTGCCTAGCCTTGCATTGTCGTGCATTAGCTTTGCCTCGCCTGACAGTGCCTTGCCTTGCGTTACCCTTTCCTTGCCTTGCCGTGCATTGCCTAGCCCTGCGTTGCCGTGCCTTAGCCTTGTTTCCCCTTGCCGAGCCGTTCCTTCCGTTACCCTTGCCTTGCCTTGGTTTCCCTTGACTTCCTTGCGTTCCGTTACTCTTTGCTTGCCTTCCGTGCATTGCCAAGCTTTGCGTTGTCGTGCATTAGCCTTGCCACGCCTGACCGGGCCTTGCCTTGCGTTACCCTTTCCTTGCCTTCCGTACATTGCCTAGCCTTGCGTTGGCGTGCCTTAGCCTTGCCCTCCTGATCGTGCCTTGCCTTGCGTTACCCTTTCCTTGCCTTGCCGTGAATTGCCTAGCCGTGCGTTGTCGTGCATCAGCCTTGCCTTGCCTCACCGTGCCTTGCCTTGCGTTACCCTTAACTTGCCTTGCTTTCCCTTGCTTTCCTTGCCTTCCGTTACTCTTTGCTTTCCTTCCGTGCATTGCCTAGACTTGCGATGTCGTGCCTTAGCCTTGCCTCGCCTGACAGTGCCTTGCCTTGCGTTACCCTTTCCTTGCCTTGCCGTGCACTGCCTAGCCTTGCCTTGTCGTGCCTTAGCCTTGCCTCGCCTGACAGTGCCTTGCCTTGCGTTACCCTTTCCTTGCCTGGCCGTGCATTGCTTAGGCTTGCGTTGCCGTGCCTTAGCCTTGTTTCCCCTTGCCGTGCCGTGCCTTTTGTTACACTTGCCTTGCCTTGCTTTGCCTTGCCTTCCTTTGCTTCCGTTACTCTTTCCTTGCCTAGCCGTGCACTGCGTAGCCTTGCGTTGTCGTGCATTACCCTTGCCTCGCCTGACCGTGCCTTGCCTTGCGTTACCATTTCCTTGCCTTGCCGTGCATTGCCTAGCCGTGCGTTGTCGTGCATTAGCCTTGTCTTGCCTTACCGTGCCTTGCCTTGCGTTACCCTTTCCTTGCCTGGCCTTGCATTGCCTAGCCGTGCGTTGCCGTTCCTTAGCCTTGTTTCCCCTTGCCGTGCCTTGCCTTTTGTTACACTTGCCTTGCCTTGCTTTGCCTTGCCTTCCTTTTCTTCCGTTACTCTTTCCTTGCCTAGCCGTGCACTGCCTAGCCTTGCGTTGTCGTGCATTAGCCCTGCCTCCCCAAACCGTGCCTTGCCTTGCGTTACCATTTCCTTGCCTTGCCCTGCATTGCCTAGCCCTGTGTTTTCGTGCCTTAGTCTTGTTTGCCCTTACCGTGCCGTTCCTTCCGTTACCCTTGCCTTCCCCTTCTTTCCCTAGCCTTCCTTGCCTTCCGTTACTCTTTGCTTGCCTTCCGTGCATTGCCTAGCCTTTCGTTGTCGTGCCTTAGCCTTGCCTCGCCTGATCGTGCCTTGCCTTGCGTTACCCTTTCCTTGCCGTGCCGTGAATTTCCTAGCCGTGCGTTGTCGTGCATCAGCCTTGCCTTGCCTCACCGTGCCTTGCCTTGCGTTACCCTTAACTTGCCTTGCTTTCCCTTGCTTTCCTTGCCTTCCGTTACTCTTTGCTTTCCTTCCGTGCATTGCCTAGCCTTGCGTTGTCGTGCCTTAGCCTTGCCTCGTCTGACAGTGCCTTGCCTTGCGTTACCCTTTCCTTGCCTTGCCGTGCACTGCCTAGCCTTGCCTTGTCGTGCCTTAGCCTTGCCTCGCCTGACAGTGCCTTAACTTGCGTTACCCTTTCCTTGCCTGGCCGTGAATTGCTTAGCCTTGCGTTGCCGTGCCTTAGCCTTGTTTCCCCTTGCCGTGCCGTGCCTTTTGTTACACTTGCCTTGCCTTGCTTTGCCTTGCCTTCCTTTGCTTCCGTTACTCTTTCCTTGCCTAGCCGTGCACTGCGTAGCCTTGCGTTGTCGTGCATTACCCTTGCCTCGCCTGACCGTGCCTTGCCTTGCGTTACCCTTTCCTTGCCTTGCGGTGCATTGCCTAGCCGTGCGTTGCCGTGCCTTAGCCTTGTTTCCCCTTGCAGTGCCCTTCCTTCCGTTACCCTTGCCTTGCCTTGCTTTCCCTTGCCTTCCTTGCCTTTCGTTACTCTTTGCTTGCCTTCCGTGCATTGCCTAGCCTTGCGTTGTCGTGTCTTAGCCTTTTTTCACCTTGCCATAGCCTTGCTTGCGTTGCCTTGCTTTGCCTTGCCTTCCTTGCCTTCGGTTACGCTTTGCTTGCCTTCCGTGCATTGCCTAGCCTTGCGTGGTCGTGCCTTAGCCTTTTTTCACCTTGCCATAGCCTTGCTTGCGTTGCCTTGCTTTGCCTTGCATTCCTTGCCTTCCGTTACTCTTTGCTTGCCTTCCGTGCATTGCCTAGCCTTGCGTTGTCGTGCATTAGCCTTGCCTCCCCAAACCGTGCCTTGCCTTGCGTTACCCTTTCCTTGCCTGGCCGTGCATTGCCTAGCCGTGCGTTGCCGTTCCTTAGCCTTGGTTCCCCTTGCCGTGCCTTGCCTTTTGTTACACTTGCATTGCCTTGCTTTGCCTTGCCTTCCTTTCCTTCCGTTACTCTTTCCTTGCCTAGCCGTGCACTGCCTAGCCTTGTGTTGTCGTGCATTAGCCTTGCCTCCCCAAACCGTGCCTTGCCTTGCGTTACCATTTCCTTGCCTTGCCCTGCATTGTCTAGCCCTGTGTTGTCGTGCCTTAGTCTTGTTTGCCCTTACCGTGCCGTTCCTTCCGTTACCCTTGCCTTGCCTTGCTTTCCCTTGCTTTCCTTGCCTTCCGTTACACTTTGCTTTCCTTCCGTGCATTGCCTAGCCTTGCGTTGTGGTGCCTTAGCCTTGTTTCCCCTTGCCGTGCCGTGCCTTTTGTTACACTTGCCTTGCCCTGCTTTGCCTTGCCTTCCTTTCCTGCCGTTACTCTTTCCTTGCCTAGCCGTGCACTGCGTAGCCTTGCGTTGTCGTGCATTACCCTTGCCTCGCCTGACCGTGCCTTGCCTTGCGTTACCCTTTCCTTGCCTTGCCGTGCATTGCCTAGCCTTGCGTTGTCGTGCCTTAGCCTTGCCTCTCCAGACCGTGCCTTGCCTTGCGTTACCCTTTCCTTGCCTTGCCGTGCATTGCCTAGCCGTGCGTTGTCGTGCATCAGCCTTGCCTTGCCTCAGCGTGCCTTGCCTTGCGTTACCCTTTCCTTGACTTGCCGTGCATTGCCTAGCCGTGCCTTGCCGTGCCTTAGCCTTGTTTCCCCTCGCCGTGCCGTTCCTTCCGTTACCCTTGCCTTGCCTTGCTTGCCCTTGCCTTCCTTGCCTTCCGTTACTCTTTGCTTGCCTTCCGTGCATTGCCTAGCCTTGCGTTGTCGTGCATTAGCCTTGCCTCCCCAAACCGTGCCTTGCCTTGCGTTACCCTTTCCTTGCCTTGCCCTGCATTACCTAGCCCTGTGTTGTCGTTCCTTAGCCTTGTTTCCCCTTACCGTGCCGTTCCTTTCGGTACCCTTGCCTTCCCCTGCTTTCCTTTGCATTACTTGCCTTCCGTTACTCTTTGCTTGCCTTCCGTGCATTGCCTAGCCTTGCGTTGTCGTGCCTTAGCCTTGTTTCCCCTTGCCGTGCCGTGCCTGTTGTTACACTTGCCTTGCCATGCTTTGCCTTGCCTTCCTTTCCTTCCGTTACTCTTTCCTTGCCTAGCCGTGCACTGCCTAGCCTTGCGATGTCGTGCATTAGCTTTGCCTCGCCTGACTGTGCCTTGCCTTGCGTTACCCTTTCCTTGCCTTTCCGTTCATTGCCTAGCCCTGCGTTGCCGTGCCTTAGCCTTGTTTCCCCTTGCCGAGCCGTTCCTTCCGTTACCCTTGCCTTGCCTTGGTTTCCCTTGCCTTCCTTGCCTTCCGTTACTCTTTGCTTGCCTTCCGTGCATTGCCAAGCCTTGCGTTGTCGTGCATTAGCCTTGCCTCGCCTGACCGGGCCTTGCCTTGCGTTACCCTTTCCTTGCCTTGCCCTGCATTGCCTAGCCGTGCGTTGTCGTGCATTAGCCTTGTCTTGCCTTACCGTGCCTTGCCTTGCGTTACCCTTTCCTTGCCTGGCCGTGCATTGCCTAGCCGTGCGTTGCCGTTCCTTAGCCTTGTTTCCCCTTGCCGTGCCTTGCCTTTTGTTACACTTGCCTTGCCTTGCTTTGCCTTGCCTTCCTTTCCTTCCGTTACTCTTTCCTTGACTAGCCGTGCACTGCCAAGCCTTGTGTTGTCGTGCATTAGCCTTGCCTCCCCAAACCGTGCCTTGCCTTGCGTTACCATTTCCTTGCCTTGCCCTGCATTGCCTAGCCCTGTGTTGTCGTGCCTTAGTCTTGTTTGCCCTTACCGTGCCGTTCCTTCCGTTACCCTTGCCTTCCCCTTCTTTCCCTAGCCTTCCTTGCCTTCCGTTACTCTTTGCTTGCCTTCCGTGCATTGCCTAGCCTTGCGTTGTCGTGCCTTAGCCTTGCCTCGCCTGATCGTGCCTTGCCTTGCGTTACCCTTTCCTTGCCTTGCCGTGAATTGCCTAGCCGTGCGTTGTCGTGCAACAGCCTTGCCTTGCCTCACCGTGCCTTGCCTTGCGTTACCCTTACCTTGCCTTGCTTTCCCTTGCTTTCCTTGCCTTCCGTTACTCTTTGCTTTCCTTCCGTGCATTGCCTAGCCTTGCGTTGTCGTGCCTTAGCCTTGCCTCGGCTGACAGTGCCTTGCCTTGCGTTACCCTTTCCTTGCCTTGCCGTGCACTGCCTAGCCTTGCCTTGTCGTGCCTTAGCCTTGCCTCGCCTAACAGTGCCTTGCCTTGCGTTACCCTTTCCTTGCCTTGCTGTGCATTGCCTAGCCGTGCGTTGTCGTGCATCAGCCTTGCCTTGCCTCACCGTGCCTTGCCTTGCGTTACCCTTTCCTTCCCTTGCCGTGCATTGCCTAGCCGTGCCTTGCCGTGCCTTAGCCTTGTTTCCCCTTGCCGTGCCGTTCCTTCCGTTACCCTTGCCTTGCCTTGCTTTCCCTTGCCTTCCTTGCCTCCCGTTACTCTTTGCTTGCCTTCCGTGCATTGCCTAGCCTTGCGTTGTCGTGCATTAGCCTTGCCTCCCCAAACCGTGGCTTGCCTTGCGTTACCCTTTCCTTGCCTTGCCCTGCATTACCTAGCCCTGTGTTGTCGTGCCTTAGCCTTGTTTCCCCTTACCGTGACGTTCCTTTCGGTACCCTTGCCTTCCCCTGATTTCCTTTGCATTCCTTGCCTTCCGTTACTCTTTGCTTGCCTTCCGTGCATTGCCTAGCCTTCCGTTGTCGTGCCTTAGCCTTGTTTCCCCTTGCCGTGCCGTGCCTGTTGTTACACTTGCTTTGCCATGCTTTGCCTTGCCTTCCTTTGCTTCCGTTAGTCTTTCCTTGCCTAGCCGTGCACTGCCTAGCCTTGCGATGTCGTGCATTAGCTTTGCCTCGCCTGACAGTGCCTTGCCTTGCGTTACCCTTTCCTTGCCTTGCCGTGCATTGCCTAGCCCTGCTTTGCCGTGCCTTAGCCTTGTTTCCCCTTGCCGAGGCGTTCCTACCGTTACCCTTGCCTTGCCATGGTTTTCCTTGCCTTCCTTGCCTTCCGTTACTCTTTGCTTGCCTTCCGTGCATTGCCGAGCCTTGCGTTGTCGTGCATTAGCCTTGCCTCGCCTGACCGGGCCTTGCCTTGCGTTACCCTTTCCTTGCCTTGCCGTGCATTGCCTAGCCGTGCGTTGTCGTGCATTAGCCTTGTCTTGCCTTACCGTGCCTTGCCTTGCGTTACCATTTCCTTGCCTGGCCGTGCATTGCCTAGCCATGCGTTGCCGTTCTTTAGCCTTGTTTCCCCTTGCCGTGCCTTGCCTTTTGTTACACTTGCCTTGCCTTGCTTTGCCTTGCCTTCCTTTCCTTCCGTTACTCTTTCGTTTCCTAGCCGTGCACTGCCTAGCCTTGCGTTGTCTTGCATTAGCCTTGCCTCCCCAAACCGTGCCTTGCCTTGCGCTACCCTTTCCTTGACTTGCCGTGCATTGCCTAGCCGTGCCTTGCCGTGCCTTAGCCTTGTTTCCCCTCGCCGTGCCGTTCCTTCCGTTACCCTTGCCTTGCCTTGCTTTCCCTTGCCTTCCTTGCCTTCCGTTACTCTTTGCTTGCCTTCCGTGCATTGCCTAGCCTTGCGTTGTCGTGCATTAGCCCTGCCTCCCCAAATCGTGCCTTGCCTTGCGTTACCATTTCCTTGCCTTGCCCTGCATTGCCTAGCCCTGTGTTTTCGTGCCTTAGTCTTGTTTGCCCTTACCGTGCCGTTCCTTCCGTTACCCTTGCCTTCCCCTTCTTTCCCTAGACTTCCTTGCCTTCCGTTACTCTTTGCTTGCCTTCCGTGCATTGCCTAGCCTTTCGTTGTCGTGCCTTAGCCTTGCCTCGCCTGATCGTGCCTTGCCTTGCGTTACCCTTTCCTTGCCGTGCCGTGAATTTCCTAGCCTTGCGTTGTCGTGCATCAGCCTTGCCTTGCCTCACCGTGCCTTGCCTTGCGTTACCCTTACCTTGCCTTGCTTTCCCTTGCTTTCCTTGCCTTCCGTTACTCTTTGCTTCCTTCCGTGCATTGCCTAGCCTTGCGTTGTCGTGCCTTAGCCTTGCCTCGCCTGACAGTGCCTGGCCTTGCGTTACCCTTTCCTTGCCTTGCCGTGCACTGCCTAGCCTTGCCTTGTCGTGCCTTAGCCTTGCCTCGCCTGACAGTGCCTTACCTTGCGTTACCCTTTCCTTGCCTGGCCGTGCATTGCTTAGCCTTGCGTTGCCGTGCCTTAGCCTTGTTTCCCCTTGCCGTGCCGTGCCTTTTGTTACACTTGCCTTGCCTTGCTTTGCCTTGCTTTCCTTTCCTTCCGTTACTCTTTCCTTGCCTAGCCGTGCACTGCGTAGCCTTGCGTTGTCGTGCATTACCCTTGCCTCGCCTGACCGTGCCTTGCCTTGCGTTTCCCTTTCCTTGCCTTGCGGTGCATTGCCTAGCCGTGCGTTGCCGTGCCTTAGCCTTGTTTCCCCTTGCAGTGCCGTTCCTTCCGTTACCCTTGCCTTGCCTTGCTTTCCCTTGCCTTCCTTGCCTTCCGTTACTCTTTGCTTGCCTTCCGTGCATTGCCTAGCCTTGCGTTGTCGTGTCTTAGCCTTTTTTCACCTTGCCATAGCCTTGCTTGCGTTGCCTTGCTTTGCCTTGCCTTCCTTGCCTTCCGTTACTCTTTGCTTGCCTTCCGTGCATTGCCTAGCCTTGCGTTGTCATGCATTAGCCTTGCCTCCCCAAACCGTGCCTTGCCTTGCGTTACCCTTTCCTTGCCTTGCCCTGCATTACCTAGCCCTGTGTTGTCGTTCCTTAGCCTTGTTTCCCCTTACCGTGCCGTTCCTTTCGGTACCCTTGCCTTCCCCTGCTTTCCTTTGCCGTGCCTTGCCTTCCGTTACTCTTTGCTTGCCTTCCGTGCATTGCCTAGCCTTGCGTTGTCGTGCCTTAGCCTTGTTTCCCCTTGCCGTGCCGTGCCTGTTGTTACACTTGCCTTGCCATGCTTTGCCTTGCCTTCCTTTCCTTCCGTTACTCTTTCCTTGCCTAGCCGTGCACTGCCTAGCCTTGCGATGTCGTGCATTAGCTTTGCCTCGCCTGACTGTGCCTTGCCTTGCGTTACCCTTTCCTTGCCTTTCCGTGCATTGCCTAGCCCTGCGTTGCCGTGCCTTAGCCTTGTTTCCCCTTGCCGAGCCGTTCCTTCCGTTACCCTTGCCTTGCCTTGGTTTCCCTTGCCTTCCTTGCCTTCCGTTACTCTTGCTTGCCTTCCGTGCATTGCCAAGCCTTGCGTTGTCGTGCATTAGCCTTGCCTCGCCTGACCAGGCCTTGCCTTGCGTTACCCTTTCCTTGCCTTGCCCTGCATTGCCTAGCCGTGCGTTGTCGTGCATTAGCCTTGTCTTGCCTTACCGTGCCTTGCCTTGCGTTACCCTTTCCTTGCCTGGCCGTGCATTGCCTAGCCGTGCGTTGCCGTTCCTTAGCCTTGTTTCCCCTTGCCGTGCCTTGCCTTTTGTTACACTTGCCTTGCCTTGCTTTGCCTTGCCTTCCTTTCCTTCCGTTACTCTTTCCTTGACTAGCCGTGCACTGCCAAGCCTTGTGTTGTCGTGCATTAGCCTTGCCTCCCCAAACCGTGCCTTGCCTTGCGTTACCATTTCCTTGCCTTGCCCTGCATTGCCTAGCCCTGTGTTGTCGTGCCTTAGCCTTGTTTGCCCTTACCGTGCCGTTCCTTCCGTTACCCTTGCCTTCCCCTTCTTTCCCTAGCCTTCCTTGCCTTCCGTTACTCTTTGCTTGCCTTCCGTGCATTGCCTAGCCTTGCGTTGTCGTGCCTTAGCCTTGCCTCGCCTGATCGTGCCTTGCCTTGCGTTACCCTTTCCTTGCCTTGCCGTGAATTGCCTAGCCGTGCGTTGTCGTGCAACAGCCTTGCCTTGCCTCACCGTGCCTTGCCTTGCGTTACCCTTACCTTGCCTTGCTTTCCCTTGCTTTCCTTGCCTTCCGTTACTCTTTGCTTTCCTTCCGTGCATTGCCTAGCCCTGTGTTGTCGTGCCTTAGTCTTGTTTGCCCTTACCGTGCCGTTCCTTCCGTTACCCTTGCCTTCCCCTTCTTTCCCTAGACTTCCTTGCCTTCCGTTACTCTTTGCTTGCCTTCCGTGCATTGCCTAGCCTTGCGTTGTCGTGCCTTAGCCTTGCCTCGCCTGATCGTGCCTTGCCTTGCGTTACCCTTTCCTTGCCTGCCGTGCATTGCCTAGCCTTGCGTTGTCGTGCATCAGCCTTGCCTTGCCTCACCGTGCCTTGCCTTGCGTTACCCTTACCTTGCCTTGCTTTCCCTTGCTTTCCTTGCCTTCCGTTACTCTTTGCTTTCCTTCCGTGCATTGCCTAGCCTTGCGTTGTCGTGCCTTAGCCTTGCCTCGCCTGACAGTGCCTTGCCTTGCGTTACCCTTTCCTTGCCTTGCCGTGCACTGCCTAGCCTTGCCTTGTCGTGCCTTAGCCTTGCCTCGCCTGACAGTGCCTTACCTTGCGTTACCCTTTCCTTGCCTGGCCGTGCATTGCCTAGCCTTGCGTTGCCGTGCCTTAGCCTTGTTTCCCCTTGCCGTGCCGTGCCTTTTGTTACACTTGCCTTGCCTTGCTTTGCCTTGCCTTCCTTTCCTTCCGTTACTCTTTCCTTGCCTAGCCGTGCACTGCCTAGCCTTGCGTTGTCGTGCATTAGCCTTGCCTCGCCTGACCGTGCCTTGCCTTGCGTTACCCTTTCCTTGCCTTGCCGTGCATTGCCTAGCCGTGCGTTGCCGTGCCTTAGCCTTGTTTCCCCTTGCCGTGCCGTTCCTTCCGTTACCCTTGCCTTGCCTTGCTTTCCCTTGCCTTCCTTGCCTTCCGTTACTCTTTGCTTGCCTTCCGTGCATTGCCTAGCCTTGCGTTGTCGTGTCTTAGCCTTTTTTCACCTTGCCATAGCCTTGCTTGCGTTGCCTTGCTTTGCCTTGCCTTCCTTGCCTTCCGTTACTCTTTGCTTGCCTTCCGTGCATTGCCTAGCCTTGCGTTGTCGTGCATTAGCCTTGCCTCCCCAAACCGTGCCTTGCCTTGCGTTACCCTTTCCTTGCCTTGCCCTGCATTACCTAGCCCTGTGTTGTCGTTCCTTAGCCTTGTTTCCCCTTACCGTGCCGTTCCTTTCGGTACCCTTGCCTTCCCCTGCTTTCCTTTGCATTACTTGCCTTCCGTTACTCTTTGCTTGCCTTCCGTGCATTGCCTAGCCTTGCGTTGTCGTGCCTTAGCCTTGTTTCCCCTTGCCGTGCCGTGCCTGTTGTTACACTTGCCTTGCCATGCTTTGCCTTGCCTTCCTTTCCTTCCGTTACTCTTTCCTTGCCTAGCCGTGCACTGCCTAGCCTTGCGATGTCGTGCATTAGCTTTGCCTCGCCTGACTGTGCCTTGCCTTGCGTTACCCTTTCCTTGCCTTTCCGTTCATTGCCTAGCCCTGCGTTGCCGTGCCTTAGCCTTGTTTCCCCTTGCCGAGCCGTTCCTTCCGTTACCCTTGGCTTGCCTTGGTTTCCCTTGCCTTCCTTGCCTTCCGTTACTCTTTGCTTGCCTTCCGTGCATTGCCAAGCCTTGCGTTGTCGTGCATTAGCCTTGCCTCGCCTGACCGGGCCTTGCCTTGCGTTACCCTTTCCTTGCCTTGCCCTGCATTGCCTAGCCGTGCGTTGTCGTGCATTAGCCTTGTCTTGCCTTACCGTGCCTTGCCTTGCGTTACCCTTTCCTTGCCTGGCCGTGCATTGCCTAGCCGTGCGTTGCCGTTCCTTAGCCTTGTTTCCCCTTGCCGTGCCTTGCCTTTTGTTACACTTGCCTTGCCTTGCTTTGCCTTGCCTTCCTTTCCTTCCGTTACTCTTTCCTTGACTAGCCGTGCACTGCCAAGCCTTGTGTTGTCGTGCATTAGCCTTGCCTCCCCAAACCGTGCCTTGCCTTGCGTTACCATTTCCTTGCCTTGCCCTGCATTGCCTAGCCCTGTGTTGTCGTGCCTTAGTCTTGTTTGCCCTTACCGTGCCGTTCCTTCCGTTACCCTTGCCTTCCCCTTCTTTCCCTAGCCTTCCTTGCCTTCCGTTACTCTTTGCTTGCCTTCCGTGCATTGCCTAGCCTTGCGTTGTCGTGCCTTAGCCTTGCCTCGCCTGATCGTGCCTTGCCTTGCGTTACCCTTTCCTTGCCTTGCCGTGAATTGCCTAGCCGTGCGTTGTCGTGCAACAGCCTTGCCTTGCCTCACCGTGCCTTGCCTTGCGTTACCCTTACCTTGCCTTGCTTTCCCTTGCTTTCCTTGCCTTCCGTTACTCCTTGCTTTCCTTCCGTGCATTGCCTAGCCTTGCGTTGTCGTGCCTTAGCCTTGCCTCGGCTGACAGTGCCTTGCCTTGCGTTACCCTTTCCTTGCCTTGCCGTGCACTGCCTAGCCTTGCCTTGTCGTGCCTTAGCCTTGCCTCGCCTAACAGTGCCTTGCCTTGCGTTACCCTTTCCTTGCCTTGCTGTGCATTGCCTAGCCGTGCGTTGTCGTGCATCAGCCTTGCCTTGCCTCACCGTGCCTTGCCTTGCGTTACCCTTTCCTTCCCTTGCCGTGCATTGCCTAGCCGTGCCTTGCCGTGCCTTAGCCTTGTTTCCCCTTGCCGTGCCGTTCCTTCCGTTACCCTTGCCTTGCCTTGCTTTCCCTTGCCTTCCTTGCCTCCCGTTACTCTTTGCTTGCCTTCCGTGCATTGCCTAGCCTTGCGTTGTCGTGCATTAGCCTTGCCTCCCCAAACCGTGGCTTGCCTTGCGTTACCCTTTCCTTGCCTTGCCCTGCATTACCTAGCCCTGTGTTGTCGTGCCTTAGCCTTGTTTCCCCTTACCGTGACGTTCCTTTCGGTACCCTTGCCTTCCCCTGATTTCCTATGCATTCCTTGCCTTCCGTTACTCTTTGCTTGCCTTCCGTGCATTGCCTAGCCTTCCGTTGTCGTGCCTTAGCCTTGTTTCCCCTTGCCGTGCCGTGCCTGTTGTTACACTTGCTTTGCCATGCTTTGCCTTGCCTTCCTTTGCTTCCGTTAGTCTTTCCTTGCCTAGCCGTGCACTGCCTAGCCTTGCGATGTCGTGCATTAGCTTTGCCTCGCCTGACAGTGCCTTGCCTTGCGTTACCCTTTCCTTGCCTTGCCGTGCATTGCCTAGCCCTGCTTTGCCGTGCCTTAGCCTTGTTTCCCCTTGCCGAGGCGTTCCTACCGTTACCCTTGCCTTGCCATGGTTTTCCTTGCCTTCCTTGCCTTCCGTTACTCTTTGCTTGCCTTCCGTGCATTGCCGAGCCTTGCGTTGTCGTGCATTAGCCTTGCCTCGGCTGACCGGGCCTTGCCTTGCGTTACCCTTTCCTTGCCTTGCCGTGCATTGCCTAGCCGTGCGTTGTCGTGCATTAGCCTTGTCTTGCCTTACCGTGCCTTGCCTTGCGTTACCATTTCCTTGCCTGGCCGTGCATTGCCTAGCCATGCGTTGCCGTTCTTTAGCCTTGTTTCCCCTTGCCGTGCCTTGCCTTTTGTTACACTTGCCTTGCCTTGCTTTGCCTTGCCTTCCTTTCCTTCCGTTACTCTTTCGTTTCCTAGCCGTGCACTGCCTAGCCTTGCGTTGTCTTGCATTAGCCTTGCCTCCCCAAACCGTGCCTTGCCTTGCGCTACCCTTTCCTTGACTTGCCGTGCATTGCCTAGCCGTGCCTTGCCGTGCCTTAGCCTTGTTTCCCCTCGCCGTGCCGTTCCTTCCGTTACCCTTGCCTTGCCTTGCTTTCCCTTGCCTTCCTTGCCTTCCGTTACTCTTTGCTTGCCTTCCGTGCATTGCCTAGCCTTGCGTTGTCGTGCATTAGCCCTGCCTCCCCAAATCGTGCCTTGCCTTGCGTTACCATTTCCTTGCCTTGCCCTGCATTGCCTAGCCCTGTGTTTTCGTGCCTTAGTCTTGTTTGCCCTTACCGTGCCGTTCCTTCCGTTACCCTTGCCTTCCCCTTCTTTCCCTAGACTTCCTTGCCTTCCGTTACTCTTTGCTTGCCTTCCGTGCATTGCCTAGCCTTTCGTTGTCGTGCCTTAGCCTTGCCTCGCCTGATCGTGCCTTGCCTTGCGTTACCCTTTCCTTGCCGTGCCGTGAATTTCCTAGCCTTGCGTTGTCGTGCATTAGCCTTGCCTTGCCTCACCGTGCCTTGCCTTGCGTTACCCTTACCTTGCCTTGCTTTCCCTTGCTTTCCTTGCCTTCCGTTACTCTTTGCTTTCCTTCCGTGCATTGCCTAGCCTTGCGTTGTCGTGCCTTAGCCTTGCCTCGCCTGACAGTGCCTTGCCTTGCGTTACCCTTTCCTTTCCTTGCCGTGCACGGCCTAGCCTTGCCTTGTCGTGCCTTAGCCTTGCCTCGCCTGACAGTGCCTTACCTTGCGTTACCCTTTCCTTGCCTGGCCGTGCATTGCTTAGCCTTGCGTTGCCGTGCCTTAGCCTTGTTTCCCCTTGCCGTGCCGTGCCTTTTGTTACACTTGCCTTGCCTTGCTTTGCCTTGCCTTCCTTTCCTTCCGTTACTCTTTCCTTGCCTAGCCGTGCACTGCGTAGCCTTGCGTTGTCGTGCATTACCCTTGCCTCGCCTGACCGTGCCTTGCCTTGCGTTTCCCTTTCCTTGCCTTGCGGTGCATTGCCTAGCCGTGCGTTGCCGTGCCTTAGCCTTGTTTCCCCTTGCAGTGCCGTTCCTTCCGTTACCCTTGCCTTGCCTTGCTTTCCCTTGCCTTCCTTGCCTTCCGTTACTCTTTGCTTGCCTTCCGTGCATTGCCTAGCCTTGCGTTGTCGTGTCTTAGCCTTTTTTCACCTTGCCATAGCCTTGCTTGCGTTGCCTTGCTTTGCCTTGCCTTCCTTGCCTTCCGTTACTCTTTGCTTGCCTTCCGTGCATTGCCTAGCCTTGCGTGGTCGTGCCTTAGCCTTTTTTCACCTTGCCATAGCCTTGCTTGCGTTGCCTTGCTTTGCCTTGCATTCCTTGCCTTCCGTTACTCTTTGCTTGCCTTCCGTGCATTGCCTAGCCTTGCGTTGTCGTGCATTAGCCTTGCCTCCCCAAACCGTGCCTTGCCTTGCGTTACCCTTTCCTTGCCTGGCCGTGCATTGCCTAGCCGTGCGTTGCCGTTCCTTAGCCTTGGTTCCCCTTGCCGTGCCTTGCCTTTTGTTACACTTGCCTTGCCTTGCTTTGCCTTGCCTTCCTTTCCTTCCGTTACTCTTTCCTTGCCTAGTTGTGCACTGCCTAGCCTTGTGTTGTCGTGCATTAGCCTTGCCTCCCCAAACCGTGCCTTGCCTTGCGTTACCATTTCCTTGCCTTGCCCTGCATTGCCTAGCCCTGTGTTGTCGTGCCTTAGTCTTGTTTGCCCTTACCGTGCCGTTCCTTCCGTTACCCTTGCCTTGCCTTGCTTTCCCTTGCTTTCCTTGCCTTCCGTTACACTTTGCTTTCCTTCCGTGCATTGCCTAGCCTTGCGTTGTGGTGCCTTAGCCTTGTTTCCCCTTGCCGTGCCGTGCCTTTTGTTACACATGCCTTGCCCTGCTTTGCCTTGCCTTCCTTTCCTGCCGTTACTCTTTCCTTGCCTAGCCGTGCACTGCGTAGCCTTGCGTTGTCGTGCATTACCCTTGCCTCGCCTGACCGTGCCTTGCCTTGCGTTACCCTTTCCTTGCCTTGCCGTGCATTGCCTAGCCTTGCGTTGTCGTGCCTTAGCCTTGCCTCGCCAGACCGTGCCTTGCCTTGCGTTACCCTTTCCTTGCCTTGCCGTGCATTGTCTAGCCGTGCGTTGCCGTGCATCAGCCTTGCCTTGCCTCACCGTGCCTTGCCTTGCGTTACCCTTTCCTTGACTTGCCGTGCATTGCCTAGCCGTGCCTTGCCGTACCTTAGCCTTGTTTCCCCTCGCCGTGCCGTTCCTTCCGTTACCCTTGCCTTGCCTTGCTTTCCCTTGCCTTCCTTGCCTTCCGTTACTCTTTGCTTGCCTTCCGTGCATTGCCTAGCCTTGCGTTGTCGTGCATTAGCCTTGCCTCCCCAAACCGTGCCTTGCCTTGCGTTACCCTTTCCTTGCCTTTCCCTGCATTACCTAGCCCTGTGTTGTCGTGCCTTAGCCTTGTTTCCCCTTACCGTGCCGTTCCTTTCGGTACCCTTGCCTTCCCCTGCTTTCCTTTGCATTACTTGCCTTCCGTTACTCTTTGCTTGCCTTCCGTGCATTGCCTAGCCTTGCGTTGTCGTGCCTTAGCCTTGTTTCCCCTTGCCGTGCCGTGCCTGTTGTTACACTTCCCTTGCCATGCTTTGCCTTGCCTTCCTTTCCTTCCGTTACTCTTTCCTTGCCTAGCCGTGCACTGCCTAGCCTTGCGATGTCTTGCATTAGCTTTGCCTCGCCTGACTGTGCCTTGCCTTGCGTTACCCTTTCCTTGCCTTTCCGTGCATTGCCTAGCCCTGCGTTGCCGTGCCTTAGCCTTGTTTCCCCTTGCCGAGCCGTTCCTTCCGTTACCCTTGCCTTGCCTTGGTTTCCCTTGCCTTCCTTGCCTTCCGTTACTCTTTGCTTGCCTTCCGTGCATTGCCAAGCCTTGCGTTGTCGTGCATTAGCCTTGCCTCGCCTGACCGGGCCTTGCCTTGGGTTACCCTTTCCTTGCCTTGCCCTGCATTGCCTAGCCGTGCGTTGTCGTGCATTAGCCTTGTCTTGCCTTACCGTGCCTTGCCTTGCGTTACCCTTTCCTTGCCTGGCCGTGCATTGCCTAGCCGTGCGTTGCCGTTCCTTAGCCTTGTTTCCCCTTGCCGTGCCTTGCCTTTTGTTACACTTGCCTTGCCTTGCTTTGCCTTGCCTTCCTTTCCTTCCGTTACTCTTTCCTTGCCTAGCCGTGCACTGCCTAGCCTTGTGTTGTCGTGCATTAGCCTTGCCTCCCCAAACCGTGCCTTGCCTTGCGTTACCATTTCCTTCCCTTGCGCTGCATTGCCTAGCCCTGTGTTGTCGTGCCTTAGTCTTGTTTGCCCTTACCGTGCCGTTCCTTCCGTTACCCTTGCCTTCCCCTTCTTTCCCTAGCCTTCCTTGCCTTCCGTTACTCTTTGCTTGCCTTCCGTGCATTGCCTAGCCTTGCGTTGTCGTGCCTTAGCCTTGCCTCGCCTGCTCGTGCCTTGCCTTGCGTTACACTTTCCTTGCCTTGCCGTGAATTGCCTAGCCGTGCGTTGTCGTGCAACAGCCTTGCCTTACCTCACCGTGCCTTGCCTTGCGTTACCCTTACCTTGCCTTGCTTTCCCTTGCTTTCCTTGGCTTCCGTTACTCTTTGCTTTCCTTCCGTGCATTGCCTAGCCTTGCGTTGTCGTGCCTTAGCCTTGCCTCGGCTGACAGTGCCTTACCTTGCGTTACCCTTTCCTTGCCTTGCCGTGCACTGCCTAGCCTTGCCTTGTCGTGCCTTAGCCTTGCCTCGCCTGACAGTGCCTTGCCTTGCGTTACCCTTTCCTTGCCTGGCCGTGCATTGCTTAGCCTTGCGTTTCCGTGCCTTAGCCTTGTTTCCCCTTGCCGTGCCCTGCCTTTTGTTACACTTGCCTTGCCTTGCTTGGCCTTGCCTTCCTTTCCTTCCGTTACTCTTTCCTTGCCTAGCCGTGCACTGCCTAGCCGTGCGTTGTCGTGCATTACCCTTGCCTCGCCTGACCGTACCTTGCCTTGCGTTACCCTTTCCTTGCCTTGCTGTGCATTGCCTAGCCGTGCGTTGTCGTGCATCAGCCTTGCCTTGCCTCACCGTGCCTTGCCTTGCGTTACCCTTTCCTTCCCTTGCCGTGCATTGCCTAGCCGTGCCTTGCGTGCCTTAGCCTTGTTTCCCCTTGCCGTGCCGTTCCTTCCGTTACCCTTGCCTTGCTTTGCTTTCCCTTGCCTTCCTTGCCTCCCGTTACTCTTTGCTTGCCTTCCGTGCATTGCCTAGCCTTGCGTTGTCGTGCATTAGCCTTGCCTCCCCAAACCGTGGCTTGCCTTGCGTTACCCTTTCCTTGCCTTGCCCTGCATTACCTAGCCCTGTGTTGTCGTGCCTTAGCCTTGTTTCCCCTTACCGTGCCGTTCCTTTCGGTACCCTTGCCTTCCCCTGATTTCCTTTGCATTCCTTGCCTTCCGTTACTCTTTGCTTGCCTTCCGTGCATTGCCTAGCCTTGCGTTGTCGTGCCTTAGCCTTGTTTCCCCTTGCCGTGCCGTGCCTGTTGTTACACTTGCTTTGCCATGCTTTGCCTTGCCTTCCTTTGCTTCCGTTAGTCTTTCCTTGCCTAGCCGTGCACTGCCTAGCCTTGCGATGTCGTGCATTAGCTTTGCCTCGCCTGACAGTGCCTTGCCTTGCGTTACCCTTTCCTTGCCTTGCCGTGCATTGCCTAGCCCTGCTTTGCCGTGCCTTAGCCTTGTTTCCCCTTGCCGAGGCGTTCCTTCCGTTACCCTTGCCTTGCCATGGTTTTCCTTGCCTTCCTTGCATTCCGTTACTCTTTGCTTGCCTTCAGTGCATTGCCGAGCCTTGCGTTGTCGTGCATTAGCCTTGCCTCGCCTGACCGGGCCTTGCATTGCGTTACCCTTTCCTTGCCTTGCCGTGCATTGCCTAGCCGTGCGTTGTCGTGCATTAGCCTTGTCTTGCCTTACCGTGCCTTGCCTTGCGTTACCCTTTCCTTGCCTGGCCGTGCATTGCCTAGCCGTGCGTTGCCGTTCCTTAGCCTTGTTTCCCCTTGCCGTGCCTTGCCTTTTGTTACACTTGCCTTGCCTTGCTTTGCCTTCCTTTCCTTCCGTTACTCTTTCCTTTCCTAGCCGTGCACTGCCTAGCCTTGCGTTGTCTTGCATTAACCTTGCCTCCCCAAACCGTGCCTAGCCTTGCGTTACCATTTCCTTGCCTTGCCCTGCATTGCCGAGCCCTGTGTTGTCGTGCCTTAGTCTTGTTTGCCCTTACCGTGCCGTTCCTTTCGGTACCCTTGCCTTCCCCTTCTTTCCCTAGCCTTCCTTGCCTTTAGTTACTCTTTGCTTGCCTTCCGTGCATTGCCTAGCCTTGCGTTGTCGTGCCTTAGCCTTGCCTCGCCTGATCGTGCCTTGCCTTGCGTTACCCTTTCCTTGCCTTGCCGTGAATTGCCTAGCCGTGCGTTGTCGTGCATCAGCCTTGCCTTGCCTCACCGTGCCTTGCCTTGCGTTACCCTTACCTTGCCTTGCTTTCCCTTGCTTTCCTTGCCTTCCGTTACTCTTTGCTTTCCTTCCGTGCATTGCCTAACCTTGCGTTGTCGTGCCTTAGCCTTGCCTCGCCTGACAGTGCCTTGCCTTGCGTTACCCTTTCCTTGCCTGGCCGTGCATTGTTAAGCCTTGCGTTGCCATGCCTTAGCCTTGTTTCCCCTTGCCGTGCCTTGCCTTTTGTTACACTTGCCTTGCCTTGCTTTGCCTTGCCTTCCTTTCCTTCCGTTACTCTTTCCTTGCCTAGCCGTGCACTGCGTAGCCTTGCGTTGTCGTGCTTTACCCTTGCCTCGCCTGACCGTGCCTTGCCTTGCGTTACCCTTTCCTTGCCTTGCCGTGCATTGCCTAGCCGTGCGTTGTCGTGCATCAGCCTTGCCTTGCCTCAGCGTGCCTTGCCTTGCGTTACCCTTTCCTTGCCTTGCCGTGCATTGCCTAGCCGTGCGTTGCCGTGCCTTAGCCTTGTTTCCCCTTGCCGTGCCGTTCCTTCCGTTACCCTTGCCTTGCCTTGCTTTCCCTTGCCTTCCTTGCCTTCCGTTACTCTTTGCTTGCATTCCGTGGATTGCCTAGCCTTGCGTTGTCGTGTCTTAGCCTTTTTTCACCTTGCCATAGCCTTGCTTGCGTTGCCTTGCTTTGCCTTGCCTTCCTTGCCTTCCGTTACTCTTTGCTTGCCTTCCGTGCATTGCCTAGCCTTGCGTGGTCGTGCCTTAGCCTTTCTTCACCTTGCCATAGCCTTGCTTGCGTTGCCTTGCTTTCCCTTGCATTCCTTGCCTTCCGTTACTCTTTGCTTGCCTTCCGAGCATTGCCTAGCCTTGCGTTGTCGTGCATTAGCTTTGCCTCGCCTGACTGTGCCTTGCCTTGCGTTACCCTTTCCTTGCCTTTCCGTGCATTGCCTAGCCCTGCGTTGCCGTGCCTTAGCCTTGTTTCCCCTTGCCGAGCCGTTCCTTCCGTTACCCTTGCCTTGCCTTGGTTTCCCTTGCCTTCCTTGCCTTCCGTTACTCTTTGCTTGCCTTCCGTGCATTGCCAAGCCTTGCGTTGTCGTGCATTAGCCTTGCCTCGCCTGACCGGGCCTTGCCTTGCGTTACCCTTTCCTTGCCTTGCCGTGCATTGCCTAGCCGTGCGTTGTCGTGCATTAGCCTTGTCTTGCCTTACCGTGCCTTGCCTTGCGTTACCCTTTCCTTGCCTGGCCGTGCATTGCCTAGCCGTGCGTTGCCGTTCCTTAGCCTTGTTTCCCCTTGCCGTGCCTTGCCTTTTGTTACACTTGCCTTGCCTTGCTTTGCCTTGCCTTCCTTTCCTTCCGTTACTCTTTCCTTGCCTAGCCGTGCACTGCCTAGCCTTGTGTTGTCGTGCATTAGCCTTGCCTCCCCAAACCGTGCCTTGCCTTGCGTTACCATTTCCTTGCCTTGCCCTGCATTGCCTAGCCCTGTGTTGTCGTGCCTTAGTCTTGTTTGCCCTTACCGTGCCGTTCCTTCCGTTACCCTTGCCTTCCCCTTCTTTTCCGAGCCTTCCTTGCCTTCCGTTACTCTTTGCTTGCCTTCCGTGCATTGCCTAGCCTTGCGTTGTCGTGCCTTAGCCTTGCCTCGCCTGATCGTGCCTTGCCTTGCGTTACCCTTTCCTTGCCTTGCCGTGAATTGCCTAGCCGTGCGTTGTCGTGCAACAGCCTTGCTTGTCTCACCGTGCCTTGCCTTGCGTTACCCTTACCTTGCCTTGCTTTCCCTTGCTTTCCTTGCCTTCCGTTACTCTTTGCTTTCCTTCCGTGCATTGCCTAGCCTTGCGTTGTCGTGCCTTAGCCTTGCCTCGGCTGACAGTGCCTTGCCTTGCGTTACCCTTTCCTTGCCTTGCCGTGCACTGCCTAGCCTTGCCTTGTCGTGCCTTAGCCTTGCCTCGCCTGACAGTGCCTTGCCTTGCGTTACCCTTTCCTTGCCTGGCCGTGCATTGCTTAGCCTTGCGTTGCCGTGCCTTAGCCTTGTTTCCCCTTACCGTGCCGTTCCTTCCGTTACCCTTGCCTTGCCTTGCTTTCCCTTGCTTTCCTTGCCTTCCGTTACACTTTGCTTTCCTTCCGTGCATTGCCTAGCCTTGCGTTGTGGTGCCTTAGCATTGTTTCCCCTTGCCGTGCCGTGCCTTTTGTTACACTTGCCTTGCCCTGCTTTGCCTTGCCTTCCTTTCCTGCCGTTACTCTTTCCTTGCCTAGCCGTGCACTGCGTAGCCTTGCGTTGTCGTGCATTACCCTTGCCTCGCCTGACCGTGCCTTGCCTTGCGTTACCCTTTCCTTGCCTTGCCGTGCATTGCCTAGCCTTGCGTTGTCGTGCCTTAGCCTTGCCTCTCCAGACCGTGCCTTGCCTTGCGTTACCCTTTCCTTGCCTTGCCGTGCATTGCCTAGCCGTGCGTTGTCGTGCATCAGCCTTGCCTTGCCTCAGCGTGCCTTGCCTTGCGTTACCCTTTCCTTGACTTGCCGTGCATTGCCTAGCCGTGCCTTGCCGTGCCTTAGCCTTGTTTCCCCTCGCCGTGCCGTTCCTTCCGTTACCCTTGCCTTGCCTTGCTTGCCCTTGCCTTCCTTGCCTTCCGTTACTCTTTGCTTGCCTTCCGTGCATTGCCTAGCCTTGCGTTGTCGTGCATTAGCCTTGCCTCCCCAAACCGTGCCTTGCCTTGCGTTACCCTTTCCTTGCCTTGCCCTGCATTACCTAGCCCTGTGTTGTCGTTCCTTAGCCTTGTTTCCCCTTACCGTGCCGTTCCTTTCGGTACCCTTGCCTTCCCCTGCTTTCCTTTGCATTACTTGCCTTCCGTTACTCTTTGCTTGCCTTCCGTGCATTGCCTAGCCTTGCGTTGTCGTGCCTTAGCCTTGTTTCCCCTTGCCGTGCCGTGCCTGTTGTTACACTTGCCTTGCCATGCTTTGCCTTGCCTTCCTTTCCTTCCGTTACTCTTTCCTTGCCTAGCCGTGCACTGCCTAGCCTTGCGATGTCGTGCATTAGCTTTGCCTCGCCTGACTGTGCCTTGCCTTGCGTTACCCTTTCCTTGCCTTTCCGTTCATTGCCTAGCCCTGCGTTGCCGTGCCTTAGCCTTGTTTCCCCTTGCCGAGCCGTTCCTTCCGTTACCCTTGCCTTGCCTTGTTTTCCCTTGCCTTCCTTGCCTCCCGTTACTCTTTGCTTGCCTTCCGTGCATTGCCGAGCCTTGCCTTGTCGTGCATTAGCCTTGCCTCGCCTGACCGGGCCTTGCCTTGCGTTACCCTTTCCTTGCCTTGCCCTGCATTGCCTAGCCGTGCGTTGTCGTGCATTAGCCTTGTCTTGCCTTACCGTGCCTTGCCTTGCGTTACCCTTTCCTTGCCTGGCCGTGCATTGCCTAGCCGTGCGTTGCCGTTCCTTAGCCTTGTTTCCCCTTGCCGTGCCTTGCCTTTTGTTACACTTGCCTTGCCTTGCTTTGCCTTGCCTTCCTTTCCTTCCGTTACTCTTTCCTTGACTAGCCGTGCACTGCCAAGCCTTGTGTTGTCGTGCATTAGCCTTGCCTCCCCAAACCGTGCCTTGCCTTGCGTTACCATTTCCTTGCCTTGCCCTGCATTGCCTAGCCCTGTGTTGTCGTGCCTTAGTCTTGTTTGCCCTTACCGTGCCGTTCCTTCCGTTACCCTTGCCTTCCCCTTTTTCCCTAGCCTTCCTTGCCTTCCGTTACTCTTTGCTTGCCTTCCGTGCATTGCCTAGCCTTGCGTTGTCGTGCCTTAGCCTTGCCTCGCCTGATCGTGCCTTGCCTTGCGTTACCCTTTCCTTGCCTTGCCGTGAATTGCCTAGCCGTGCGTTGTCGTGCAACAGCCTTGCCTTGCCTCACCGTGCCTTGCCTTGCGTTACCCTTACCTTGCCTTGCTTTCCCTTGCTTTCCTTGCCTTCCGTTACTCTTTGCTTTCCTTCCGTGCATTGCCTAGCCTTGCGTCGTCGTGCCTTAGCCTTGCCTCGGCTGACAGTGCCTTGCCTTGCGTTACCCTTTCCTTGCCTTGCCGTGCACTGCCTAGCCTTGCCTTGTCGTGCCTTAGCCTTGCCTCGCCTGACAGTGCCTTGCCTTGCGTTACCCTTTCCTTGCCTTGCTGTGCATTGCCTAGCCGTGCGTTGTCGTGCATCAGCCTTGCCTTGCCTCACCGTGCCTTGCCTTGCGTTACCCTTTCCTTCCCTTGCCGTGCATTGCCTAGCCGTGCCTTGCCGTGCCTTAGCCTTGTTTCCCCTTGCCGTGCCGTTCCTTCCGTTACCCTTGCCTTGCCTTGCTTTCCCTTGCCTTCCTTGCCTCCCGTTACTCTTTGCTTGCCTTCCGTGCATTGCCTAGCCTTGCGTTGTCGTGCATTAGCCTTGCCTCCCCAAACCGTGGCTTGCCTTGCGTTACCCTTTCCTTGCCTTGCCCTGCATTACCTAGCCCTGTGTTGTCGTGCCTTAGCCTTGTTTCCCCTTACCGTGACGTTCCTTTCGGTACCCTTGCCTTCCCCTGATTTCCTTTGCATTCCTTGCCTTCCGTTACTCTTTGCTTGCCTTCCGTGCATTGCCTAGCCTTCCGTTGTCGTGCCTTAGCCTTGTTTCCCCTTGCCGTGCCGTGCCTGTAGTTACACTTGCTTTGCCATGCTTTGCCTTGCCTTCCTTTGCTTCCGTTAGTCTTTCCTTGCCTAGCCGTGCACTGCCTAGCCTTGCGATGTCGTGCATTAGCTTTGCCTCGCCTGACAGTGCCTTGCCTTGCGTTGCCCTTTCCTTGCCTTGCCGTGCATTGCCTAGCCCTGCTTTGCCGTGCCTTAGCCTTGTTTCCCCTTGCCGAGGCGTTCCTACCGTTACCCTTGCCTTGCCATGGTTTTCCTTGCCTTCCTTGCCTTCCGTTACTATTTGCTTGCCTTCCGTGCATTGCCGAGCCTTGCGTTGTCGTGCATTAGCCTTGCCTCGCCTGACCGGGCCTTGCCTTGCGTTACCCTCTCCTTGCCTTGCCGTGCATTGCCTAGCCGTGCGTTGTCGTGCATTAGCCTTGTCTTGCCTTACCGTGCCTTGCCTTGCGTTACCATTTCCTTGCCTGGCCGTGCATTGCCTAGCCATGCGTTGCCGTTCTTTAGCCTTGTTTCCCCTTGCCGTGCCTTGCCTTTTGTTACACTTGCCTTGCCTTGCTTTGCCTTGCCTTCCTTTCCTTCCGTTACTCTTTCGTTTCCTAGCCGTGCACTGCCTAGCCTTGCGTTGTCTTGCATTAGCCTTACCTCCCCAAACCGTGCCTTGCCTTGCGCTACCCTTTCCTTGACTTGCCGTGCATTGCCTAGCCGTGCCTTGCCGTGCCTTAGCCTTGTTTCCCCTCGCCGTGCCGTTCCTTCCGTTACCCTTGCCTTGCCTTGCTTTCCCTTGCCTTCCTTGCCTTCCGTTACTCTTTGCTTGCCTTCCGTGCATTGCCTAGCCTTGCGTTGTCGTGCATTAGCCCTGCCTCCCCAAATCGTGCCTTGCCTTGCGTTACCATTTCCTTGCCTTGCCCTGCATTGCCTAGCCCTGTGTTTTCGTGCCTTAGTCTTGTTTGCCCTTACCGTGCCGTTCCTTCCGTTACCCTTGCCTTCCCCTTCTTTCCCTAGACTTCCTTGCCTTCCGTTACTCTTTGCTTGCCTTCCGTGCATTGCCTAGCCTTTCGTTGTCGTGCCTTAGCCTTGCCTCGCCTGATCGTGCCTTGCCTTGCGTTACCCTTTCCTTGCCGTGCCGTGAATTTCCTAGCCTTGCGTTGTCGTGCATCAGCCTTGCCTTGCCTCACCGTGCCTTGCCTTGCGTTACCCTTACCTTGCCTTGCTTTCCCTTGCTTTCCTTGCCTTCCGTTACTCTTTGCTTTCCTTCCGTGCATTGCCTAGCCTTGCGTTGTCGTGCCTTAGCCTTGCCTCGCCTGACAGTGCCTTGCCTTGCGTTACCCTTTCCTTGCCTGGCCGTGCATTGCTTAGCCTTGCGTTGCCGTGCCTTAGCCTTGTTTCCCCTTGCCGTGCCGTGCCTTTTGTTACACTTGCCTTGCCTTGCTTTGCCTTGCCTTCCTTTCCTTCCGTTACTCTTTCCTTGCCTAGCCGTGCACTGCGTAGCCTTGCGTTGTCGTGCATTACCCTTGCCTCGCCTGACCGTGCCTTGCCTTGCGTTTCCCTTTCCTTGCCTTGCGGTGCATTGCCTAGCCGTGCGTTGCCGTGCCTTAGCCTTGTTTCCCCTTGCAGTGCCGTTCCTTCCGTTACCCTTCCCTTGCCTTGCTTTCCCTTGCCTTCCTTGCCTTCCGTTACTCTTTGCTTGCCTTCCGTGCATTGCCTAGCCTTGCGTTGTCGTGTCTTAGCCTTTTTTCACCTTGCCATAGCCTTGCTTGCGTTGCCTTGCTTTGCCTTGCCTTCCTTGCCTTCCGTTACTCTTTGCTTGCCTTCCGTGCATTGCCTAGCCTTGCGTGGTCGTGCCTTAGCCTTTTTTCACCTTGCCATAGCCTTGCTTGCGTTGCCTTGCTTTGCCTTGCATTCCTTGCCTTCCGTTACTCTTTGCTTGCCTTCCGTGCATTGCCTAGCCTTGCGTTGTCGTGCATTAGCCTTGCCTCCCCAAACCGTGCCTTGCCTTGCGTTACCCTTTCCTTGCCTGGCCGTGCATTGCCTAGCCGTGCGTTGCGGTTCCTTAGCCTTGGTTCCCCTTGCCGTGCCTTGCCTTTTGTTACACTTGCCTTGCCTTGCTTTGCCTTGCCTTCCTTTCCTTCCGTTACTCTTTCCTTGCCTAGCCGTGCACTGCCTAGCCTTGTGTTGTCGTGCATAAGCCTTGCCTCCCCAAACCGTGCCTTGCCTTGCGTTACCATTTCCTTGCCTTGCCCTGCATTGCCTAGCCCTGTGTTGTCGTGCCTTAGCCTTGTTTGCCCTTACCGTGCCGTTCCTTCCGTTACCCTTGCCTTGCCTTGCTTTCCCTTGCTTTCCTTGCCTTCCGTTACACTTTGCTTTCCTTCCGTGCATTGCCTAGCCTTGCGTTGTGGTGCCTTAGCCTTGTTTCCCCTTGCCGTGCCGTGCCTTTTGTTACACATGCCTTGCCCTGCTGTGCCTTGCCTTCCTTTCCTGCCGTTACTCTTTCCTTGCCTAGCCGTGCACTGCGTAGCCTTGCGTTGTCGTGCATTACCCTTGCCTCGCCTGACCGTGCCTTGCCTTGCGTTACCCTTTCCTTGCCTTGCCGTGCATTGCCTAGCCTTGCGTTGTCGTGCCTTAGCCTTGCCTCGCCAGACCGTGCCTTGCCTTGCGTTACCCTTTCCTTGCCTTGCCGTGCATTGTCTAGCCGTGCGTTGCCGTGCATCAGCCTTGCCTTGCCTCACCGTGCCTTGCCTTGCGTTACCCTTTCCTTGACTTGCCGTGCATTGCCTAGCCGTGCCTTGCCGTACCTTAGCCTTGTTTCCCCTCGCCGTGCCGTTCCTTCCGTTACCCTTGCCTTGCCTTGCTTTCCCTTGCCTTCCTTGCCTTCCGTTACTCTTTGCTTGCCTTCCGTGCATTGCCTAGCCTTGCGTTGTCGTGCATTAGCCTTGCCTCCCCAAACCGTGCCTTGCCTTGCGTTACCCTTTCCTTGCCTTTCCGTGCATTACCTAGCCCTGTGTTGTCGTGCCTTAGCCTTGTTTCCCCTTACCGTGCCGTTCCTTTCGGTACCCTTGCCTTCCCCTGCTTTCCTTTGCATTACTTGCCTTCCGTTACTCTTTGCTTGCCTTCCGTGCATTGCCTAGCCTTGCGTTGTCGTGCCTTAGCCTTGTTTCCCCTTGAGGTGCCGTGCCTGTTGTTACACTTGCCTTGCCATGCTTTGCCTTGCCTTCCTTTCCTTCCGTTACTCTTTCCTTGCCTAGCCGTGCACTGCCTAGCCTTGCGATGTCTTGCATTAGCTTTGCCTCGCCTGACTGTGCCTTGCCTTGCGTTACCCTTTCCTTGCCTTTCCGTGCATTGCCTAACCCTGCGTTGCCGTGCCTTAGCCTTGTTTCCCCTTGCCGAGCCGTTCCTTCCGTTACCCTTGCCTTGCCTTGGTTTCCCTTGCCTTCCTTGCCTTCCGTTACTCTTTGCTTGCCTTCCGTGCATTGTCAAGCCTTGCGTTGTCGTGCATTAGCCTTGCCTCGCCTGACCGGGCCTTGCCTTGGGTTACCCTTTCCTTGCCTTGCCCTGCATTGCCTAGCCGTGCGTTGTCGTGCATTAGCCTTGTCTTGCCTTACCGTGCCTTGCCTTGCGTTACCCTTTCCTTGCCTGGCCGTGCATTGCCTAGCCGTGCGTTGCCGTTCCTTAGCCTTGTTTCCCCTTGCCGTGCCTTGCCTTTTGTTACACTTGCCTTGCCTTGCTTTGCCTTGCCTTCCTTTCCTTCCGTTACTCTTTCCTTGCCTAGCCGTGCACTGCCTAGCCTTGTGTTGTCGTGCATTAGCCTTGCCTCCCCAAACCGTGCCTTGCCTTGCGTTACCATTTCCTTGCCTTGCCCTGCATTGCCTAGCCCTGTGTTGTCGTGCCTTAGTCTTGTTTGCCCTTACCGTGCCGTTCCTTCCGTTACCCTTGCCTTCCCCTTCTTTCCCTAGCCTTCCTTGCCTTCCGTTACTCTTTGCTTGCCTTCCGTGCATTGCCTAGCCTTGCGTTGTCGTGCCTTAGCCTTGCCTCGCCTGCTCGTGCCTTGCCTTGCGTTACCCTTTCCTTGCCTTGCCGTGAATTGCCTAGCCGTGCGTTGTCGTGCAACAGCCTTGCCTTACCTCACCGTGCCTTGCCTTGCGTTACCCTTACCTTGCCTTGCTTTCCCTTGCTTTCCTTGCCTTCCGTTACTCTTTGCTTTCCTTCCGTGCATTGCCTAGCCTTGCGTTGTCGTGCCTTAGCCTTGCCTCGGCTGACAGTGCCTTACCTTGCGTTACCCTTTCCTTGCCTTGCCGTGCACTGCCTAGCCTTGCCTTGTCGTGCCTTAGCCTTGCCTCGCCTGACAGTGCCTTGCCTTGCGTTACCCTTTCCTTGCCTGGCCGTGCATTGCTTAGCCTTGCGTTGCCGTGCCTTAGCCTTGTTTCCCCTTGCCGTGCCCTGCCTTTTGTTACACTTGCCTTGCCTTGCTTGGCCTTGCCTTCCTTTCCTTCCGTTACTCTTTCCTTGCTTGGCCGTGCACTGCCTAGCCGTGCGTTGTCGTGCATTACCCTTGCCTCGCCTGACCGTACCTTGCCTTGCGTTACCCTTTCCTTGCCTTGCTGTGCATTGCCTAGCCGTGCGTTGTCGTGCATCAGCCTTGCCTTGCCTCACCGTGCCTTGCCTTGCGTTACCCTTTCCTTCCCTTGCCGTGCATTGCCTAGCCGTGCCTTGCGTGCCTTAGCCTTGTTTCCCCTTGCCGTGCCGTTCCTTCCGTTACCCTTGCCTTGCTTTGCTTTCCCTTGCCTTCCTTGCCTCCCGTTACTCTTTGCTTGCCTTCCGTGCATTGCCTAGCCTTGCGTTGTCGTGCATTAGCCTTGCCTCCCCAAACCGTGGCTTGCCTTGCGTTACCCTTTCCTTGCCTTGCCCTGCATTACCTAGCCCTGTGTTGTCGTGCCTTAGCCTTGTTTCCCCTTACCGTGCCGTTCCTTTCGGTACCCTTGCCTTCCCCTGATTTCCTTTGCATTCCTTGCCTTCCGTTACTCTTTGCTTGCCTTCCGTGCATTGCCTAGCCTTGCGTTGTCGTGCCTTAGCCTTGTTTCCCCTTGCCGTGCCGTGCCTGTTGTTACACTTGCTTTGCCATGCTTTGCCTTGCCTTCCTTTGCTTCCGTTAGTCTTTCCTTGCCTAGCCGTGCACTGCCTAGCCTTGCGATGTCGTGCATTAGCTTTGCCTCGCCTGACAGTGCCTTGCCTTGCGTTACCCTTTCCTTGCCTTGCCGTGCATTGCCTAGCCCTGCTTTGCCGTGCCTTAGCCTTGTTTCCCCTTGCCGAGGCGTTCCTTCCGTTACCCTTGCCTTGCCATGGTTTTCCTTGCCTTCCTTGCATTCCGTTACTCTTTGCTTGCCTTCAGTGCATTGCCGAGCCTTGCGTTGTCGTGCATTAGCCTTGCCTCGCCTGACCGGGCCTTGCCTTGCGTTACCCTTTCCTTGCCTTGCCGTGCATTGCCTAGCCGTGCGTTGTCGTGCATTAGCCTTGTCTTGCCTTACCGTGCCTTGCCTTGCGTTACCCTTTCCTTGCCTGGCCGTGCATTGCCTAGCCGTGCGTTGCCGTTCCTTAGCCTTGTTTCCCCTTGCCGTGCCTTGCCTTTTGTTACACTTGCCTTGCCTTGCTTTGCCTTGCCTTCCTTTCCTTCCGTTACTCTTTCCTTTCCTAGCCGTGCACTGCCTAGCCTTGCGTTGTCTTGCATTAACCTTGCCTCCCCAAACCGTGCCTAGCCTTGCGTTACCATTTCCTTGCCTTGCCCTGCATTGCCTAGCCCTGTGTTGTCGTGCCTTAGTCTTGTTTGCCCTTACCGTGCCGTTCCTTCCGTTAACCTTGCCTTCCCCTTCTTTCCCTAGCCTTCCTTGCCTTCCGTTACTCTTTGCTTGCCTTCCGTGCATTGCCTAGCCTTGCGTTGTCGTGCCTTAGCCTTGCCTCGCCTGATCGTGCCTTGCCTTGCGTTACCCTTTCCTTGCCTTGCCGTGAATTGCCTAGCCGTGCGTTGTCGTGCATCAGCCTTGCCTTGCCTCACCGTGCCTTGCCTTGCGTTACCCTTACCTTGCCTTGCTTTCCCTTGCTTTCCTTGCCTTCCGTTACTCTTTGCTTTCCTTCCGTGCATTGCCTAACCTTGCGTTGTCGTGCCTTAGCCTTGCCTCGCCTGACAGTGCCTTGCCTTGCGTTACCCTTTCCTTGCCTGGCCGTGCCTTGCCTTGCGTTACCCTTTCCTTGCCTTGCCGTGCATTGCCTAGCCGTGCGTTGTCGTGCATCAGCCTTGCCTTGCCTCAGCGTGCCTTGCCTTGCGTTACCCTTTCCTTGCCTTGCCGTGCATTGCCTAGCCGTGCGTTGCCGTGCCTTAGCCTTGTTTCCCCTTGCCGTGCCGTTCCTTCCGTTACCCTTGCCTTGCCTTGCTTTCCCTTGCCTTCCTTGCCTTCCGTTACTCTTTGCTTACATTCCGTGGATTGCCTAGCCTTGCGTTGTCGTGTCTTAGCCTTTTTTCACCTTGCCATAGCCTTGCTTGCGTTGCCTTGCTTTGCCTTGCCTTCCTTGCCTTCCGTTACTCTTTGCTTGCCTTCCGTGCATTGCCTAGCCTTGCGTGGTCGTGCCTTAGCCTTTCTTCACCTTGCCATAGCCTTGCTTGCGTTGCCTTGCTTTCCCTTGCATTCCTTGCCTTCCGTTACTCTTTGCTTGCCTTCCGAGCATTGCCTAGCCTTGCGTTGTCGTGCATTAGCTTTGCCTCGCCTGACTGGGCCTTGCCTTGCGTTACCCTTTCCTTGCCTTTCCGTGCATTGCCTAGCCCTGCGTTGCCGTGCCTTAGCCTTGTTTCCCCTTGCCGAGCCGTTCCTTCCGTTACCCTTGCCTTGCCTTGGTTTCCCTTGCCTTCCTTGCCTTCCGTTACTCTTTGCTTGCCTTCCGTGCATTGCCAAGCCTTGCGTTGTCGTGCATTAGCCTTGCCTCGCCTGACCGGGCCTTGCCTTGCGTTACCCTTTCCTTGCCTTGCCGTGCATTGCCTAGCCGTGCGTTGTCGTGCATTAGCCTTGTCTTGCCTTACCGTGCCTTGCCTTGCGTTACCCTTTCCTTGCCTGGCCGTGCATTGCCTAGCCGTGCGTTGCCGTTCCTTAGCCTTGTTTCCCCTTGCCGTGCCTTGCCTTTTGTTACACTTGCCTTGCCTTGCTTTGCCTTGCCTTCCTTTCCTTCCGTTACTCTTTCCTTGCCTAGCCGTGCACTGCCTAGCCTTGTGTTGTCGTGCATTAGCCTTGCCTCCCCAAACCGTGCCTTGCCTTGCGTTACCATTTACTTGCCTTGCCCTGCATTGCCTAGCCCTGTGTTGTCGTGCCTTAGTCTTGTTTACCCTTACCGTGCCGTTCCTTCCGTTACCCTTGCCTTCCCCTTCTTTCCCTAGCCTTCCTTGCCTTCCGTTACTCTTTGCTTGCCTTCCGTGCATTGCCTAGCCTTGCGTTGTCGTGCCTTAGCCTTGCCTCGCCTGATCGTGCCTTGCCTTGCGTTACCCTTTCCTTGCCTTGCCGTGAATTGCCTAGCCGTGCGTTGTCGTGCAACAGCCTTGCTTGCCTCACCGTGCCTTGCCTTGCGTTACCCTTACCTTGCCTTGCTTTCCCTTGCTTTCCTTGCCTTCCGTTACTCTTTGCTTTCCTTCCGTGCATTGCCTAGCCTTGCGTTGTCGTGCATTAGCCTTGCCTCGGCTGACAGTGCCTTGCCTTGCGTTACCCTTTCCTTGCCTGGCCGTGCATTGCTTAGCCTTGCGTTGCCGTGCCTTAGCCTTGTTTCCCCTTGCCGTGCCGTGCCTTTTGTTACACTTGCCTTGCCTTGCTTGGCCTTGCCTTCCTTTCCTTCCGTTACTCTTTCCTTGCCTAGCCGTGCACTGCCTAGCCTTGCGTTGTCTTGCATTAGCCTTGCCTCCCCAAACCGTGCCTTGCCTTGCGTTACCATTTCCTTGCCTTGCCCTGCATTGCCTAGCCCTGCATTGTCGTGCCTTAGCTTAGTTTCCCCTTACCGTGCCGTTCCTTCCGTTACCCTTGCCTTGCCTTGCTTTCCCTTGCCTTCCTTGCCTTCCGTTACTCTTTTCTTGCCTTCCGTGCATTGCCTAGCCTTGCGTTGTCGTGTCTTAGCCTTTTTTCACCTTGCCATAGCCTTGCTTGCGTTGCCTTGCTTTGACTTGCCTTCCTTGCCTTCCGTTACTCTTTGCTTGCCTTCCGTGCATTGCCTAGCCTTGCGTGGTCGTGCCTTAGCCTTTTGTCACCTTGCCATAGCCTTGCTTGCGTTGCCTTGCTTTGCCTTGCATTCCTTGCCTTCCGTTACTCTTTGCTTGCCTTCCGTGCATTGCCTAGCCTTGCGTTGTCGTGCATTAGCCTTGCCTCCCCAAACCGTGCCTTGCCTTGCGTTACCCTTTCCTTACCTTGCCGTGCATTGCCTAGCCTTGCGTTGTCGTTCCTTAGCCTTGCCTCGCCTGACCGTGCCTTGCCTTGCGTTACCCTTTCCTTGCCTTGCCGTGCATTGCCTAGCCGTGCGTTGTCGTGCATCAGCCTTGCCTTGCCTCACCGTGCCTTGCCTTGCGTTACCCTTTCCTTGACTTGCCGTGCATTGCCTAGCCGTGCCTTGCCGTGCCATAGCCTTGTTTCCGTTCGCCGTGCCGTTCCTTCCGTTACCCTTGCCTTGCCTTGCTTTCCCTTGCCTTCCTTGCCTTCCGTTACTCTTTGCTTGCCTTCCGTGCATTGCCTAGCCTTGCGTTGTCGTGCATTAGCCTTGACTCCCCAAACCGTGCCTTGCTTTGCGTTACCCTTTCCTTGCCTTGCCCTGCATTACCTAGCCCTGTGTTGTCGTGCCTTAGCCTTGTTTCCCCTTACCGTGCCGTTCCTTTCGGTACCCTTGCCTTCCCCTGCTTTCCTTTGCATTCCTTGCCTTCCGTTACTCTTTGCTTGCCTTCCGTGCATTGCCTAGCCTTGCGTTGTCGTGCGTTAGCCTTGTTTCCCCTTTCCGTGCCGTGCCTGTTGTTACACTTGCCTTGCCATGCTTTGCCTTGCCTTCCTTTCCTTCCGTTACTCTTTCCTTGCCTAGCCGTGCACTGCCTAGCCTTGCATTGTCGTGCATTAGCTTTGCCTCGCCTGACAGTGCCTTGCCTTGCGTTACCCTTTCCTTGCCTTGCCGTGCATTGCCTAGCCCTGCGTTGCCGTGCCTTAGCCTTGTTTCCCCTTGCCGAGCCGTTCCTTCCGTTACCCTTGCCTTGCCTTGGTTTCCCTTGACTTCCTTGCGTTCCGTTACTCTTTGCTTTCCTTCCGTGCATTGCCAAGCCTTGCGTTGTCGTGCATTAGCCTTGCCTCGCCTGACCGGGCCTTGCCTTGCGTTACCCTTTCCTTGCCTTCCGTACATTGCCTAGCCTTGCGTTGGCGTGCCTTAGCCTTGCCCTCCTGATCGTGCCTTGCCTTGCGTTACCCTTTCCTTGCCTTGCCGTGAATTGCCTAGCCGTGCGTTGTCGTGCATCAGCCTTGCCTTGCCTCACCGTGCCTTGCCTTGCGTTACCCTTACCTTGCCTTGCTTTCCCTTGCTTTCCTTGCCTTCCGTTACTCTTTGCTTTCCTTCCGTGCATTGCCTAGACTTGCGATGTCGTGCCTTAGCCTTGCCTCGCCTGACAGTGCCTTGCCTTGCGTTACCCTTTCCTTGCCTTGCCGTGCACTGCCTAGCCTTGCCTTGTCGTGCCTTAGCCTTGCCTCGCCTGACAGTGCCTTGCCTTGCGTTACCCTTTCCTTGCCTGGCCGTGCATTGCTTAGCCTTGCGTTGCCGTGCCTTAGCCTTGTTTCCCCTTGCCGTGCCGTGCCTTTTGTTACACTTGCCTTGCCTTGCTTTGCCTTGCCTTCCTTTGCTTCCGTTACTCTTTCCTTGCCTAGCCGTGCACTGCGTAGCCTTGCGTTGTCGTGCATTACCCTTGCCTCGCCTGACCGTGCCTTGCCTTGCGTTACCATTTCCTTGCCTTGCCGTGCATTGCCTAGCCGTGCGTTGTCGTGCATTAGCCTTGTCTTGCCTTACCGTGCCTTGCCTTGCGTTACCCTTTCCTTGCCTGGCCTTGCATTGCCTAGCCGTGCGTTGCCGTTCCTTAGCCTTGTTTCCCCTTGCCGTGCCTTGCCTTTTGTTACACTTGCCTTGCCTTGCTTTGCCTTGCCTTCCTTTTCTTCCGTTACTCTTTCCTTGCCTAGCCGTGCACTGCCTAGCCTTGCGTTGTCGTGCATTAGCCCTGCCTCCCCAACCCGTGCCTTGCCTTGCGTTACCATTTCCTTGCCTTGCCCTGCATTGCCTAGCCCTGTGTTTTCGTGCCTTAGTCTTGTTTGCCCTTACCGTGCCGTTCCTTCCGTTACCCTTGCCTTCCCCTTCTTTCCCTAGCCTTCCTTGCCTTCCGTTACTCTTTGCTTGCCTTCCGTGCATTGCCTAGCCTTTCGTTGTCGTGCCTTAGCCTTGCCTCGCCTGATCGTGCCTTGCCTTGCGTTACCCTTTCCTTGCCGTGCCGTGAATTTCGTAGCCGTGCGTTGTCGTGCATCAGCCTTGCCTTGCCTCACCGTGCCTTGCCTTGCGTTACCCTTAACTTGCCTTGCTTTCCCTTGCTTTCCTTGCCTTCCGTTACTCTTTGCTTTCCTTCCGTGCATTGCCTAGCCTTGCGTTGTCGTGCCTTAGCCTTGCCTCGTCTGACAGTGCCTTGCCTTGCGTTACCCTTTCCTTGCCTTGCCGTGCACTGCCTAGCCTTGCCTTGTCGTGCCTTAGCCTTGCCTCGCCTGACAGTGCCTTAACTTGCGTTACCCTTTCCTTGCCTGGCCGTGAATTGCTTAGCCTTGCGTTGCCGTGCCTTAGCCTTGTTTCCCCTTGCCGTGCCGTGCCTTTTGTTACACTTGCCTTGCCTTGCTTTGCCTTGCCTTCCTTTGCTTCCGTTACTCTTTCCTTGCCTAGCCGTGCACTGCGTAGCCTTGCGTTGTCGTGCATTACCCTTGCCTCGCCTGACCGTGCCTTGCCTTGCGTTACCCTTTCCTTGCCTTGCGGTGCATTGCCTAGCCGTGCGTTGCCGTGCCTTAGCCTTGTTTCCCCTTGCAGTGCCGTTCCTTCCGTTACCCTTGCCTTGCCTTGCTTTCCCTTGCCTTCCTTGCCTTCCGTTACTCTTTGCTTGCCTTCCGTGCATTGCCTAGCCTTGCGTTGTCGTGTCTTAGCCTTTTTCACCTTGCCATAGCCTTGCTTGCGTTGCCTTGCTTTGCCTTGCCTTCCTTGCCTTCCGTTACGCTTTGCTTGCCTTCCGTGCATTGCCTAGCCTTGCGTGGTCGTGCCTTAGCCTTTTTTCACCTTGCCATAGCCTTGCTTGCGTTGCCTTGCTTTGCCTTGCATTCCTTGCCTTCCGTTACTCTTTGCTTGCCTTCCGTGCATTGCCTAGCCTTGCGTTTTCGTGCATTAGCCTTGCCTCCCCAAACCGTGCCTTGCCTTGCGTTACCCTTTCCTTGCCTGGCCGTGCATTGCCTAGCCGTGCGTTGCCGTTCCTTAGCCTTGGTTCCCCTTGCCGTGCCTTGCCTTTTGTTACACTTGCATTGCCTTGCTTTGCCTTGCCTTCCTTTCCTTCCGTTACTCTTTCCTTGCCTAGCCGTGCACTGCCTAGCCTTGTGTTGTCGTGCATTAGCCTTGCCTCCCCAAACCGTGCCTTGCCTTGCGTTACCATTTCCTTGCCTTGCCCTGCATTGCCTAGCCCTGTGTTGTCGTGCCTTAGTCTTGTTTGCCCTTACCGTGCCGTTCCTTCCGTTACCCTTGCCTTGACTTGCTTTCCCTTGCTTTCCTTGCCTTCCGTTACACTTTGCTTTCCTTCCGTGCATTGCCTAGCCTTGCGTTGTGGTGCCTTAGCCTTGTTTCCCCTTGCCGTGCCGTGCCTTTTGTTACACTTGCCTTGCCCTGCTTTGCCTTGCCTTCCTTTCCTGCCGTTACTCTTTCCTTGCCTAGCCGTGCACTGCGTAGCCTTGCGTTGTCGTGCATTACCCTTGCCTCGCCTGACCGTGCCTTGCCTTGCGTTACCCTTTCCTTGCCTTGCCGTGCATTGCCTAGCCTTGCGTTGTCGTGCCTTAGCCTTGCCTCGCCAGACCGTGCCTTGCCTTGCGTTACCCTTTCCTTGCCTTGCCGTGCATTGCCTAGCCGTGCGTTGTCGTGCATCAGCCTTGCCTTGCCTCAGCGTGCCTTGCCTTGCGTTACCCTTTCCTTGACTTGCCGTGCATTGCCTAGCCGTGCCTTGCCGTGCCTTAGCCTTGTTTCCCCTCGCCGTGCCGTTCCTTCCGTTACCCTTGCCTTGCCTTGCTTGCCCTTGCCTTCCTTGCCTTCCGTTACTCTTTGCTTGCCTTCCGTGCATTGCCTAGCCTTGCGTTGTCGTGCATTAGCCTTGCCTCCCCAAACCGTGCCTTGCCTTGCGTTACCCTTTCCTTGCCTTGCCCTGCATTACCTAGCCCTGTGTTGTCGTTCCTTAGCCTTGTTTCCCCTTACCGTGCCGTTCCTTTCGGTACCCTTGCCTTCCCCTGCTTTCCTTTGCATTACTTGCCTTCCGTTACTCTTTGCTTGCCTTCCGTGCATTGCCTAGCCTTGCGTTGTCGTGCCTTAGCCTTGTTTCCCCTTGCCGTGCCGTGCCTGTTGTTACACTTGCCTTGCCATGCTTTGCCTTGCCTTCCTTTCCTTCCGTTACTCTTTCCTTGCCTAGCCGTGCACTGCCTAGCCTTGCGATGTCGTGCATTAGCTTTGCCTCGCCTGACTGTGCCTTGCCTTGCGTTACCCTTTCCTTGCCTTTCCGTTCATTGCCTAGCCCTGCGTTGCCGTGCCTTAGCCTTGTTTCCCCTTGCCGAGCCGTTCCTTCCGTTACCCTTGCCTTGCCTGGGTTTCCCTTGCCTTCCTTGCCTTCCGTTACTCTTTGCTTGCCTTCCGTGCATTGCCAAGCCTTGCGTTGTCGTGCATTAGCCTTGCCTCGCCTGACCGGGCCTTGCCTTGGGTTACCCTTTCCTTGCCTTGCCCTGCATTGCCTAGCCGTGCGTTGTCGTGCATTAGCCTTGTCTTGCCTTACCGTGCCTTGCCTTGCGTTACCCTTTCCTTGCCTGGCCGTGCATTGCCTAGCCGTGCGTTGCCGTTCCTTAGCCTTGTTTCCCCTTGCCGTGCCTTGCCTTTTGTTACACTTGCCTTGCCTTGCTTTGCCTTGCCTTCCTTTCCTTCCGTTACTCTTTCCTTGCCTAGCCGTGCACTGCCTAGCCTTGTGTTGTCGTGCATTAGCCTTGCCTCCCCAAACCGTGCCTTGCCTTGCGTTACCATTTCCTTGCCTTGCCCTGCATTGCCTAGCCCTGTGTTGTCGTGCCTTAGTCTTGTTTGCCCTTACCGTGCCGTTCCTTCCGTTACCCTTGCCTTCCCCTTCTTTCCCTAGCCTTCCTTGCCTTCCGTTACTCTTTGCTTGCCTTCCGTGCATTGCCTAGCCTTGCGTTGTCGTGCCTTAGCCTTGCCTCGCCTGCTCGTGCCTTGCCTTGCGTTACCCTTTCCTTGCCTTGCCGTGAATTGCCTAGCCGTGCGTTGTCGTGCAACAGCCTTGCCTTACCTCACCGTGCCTTGCCTTGCGTTACCCTTACCTTGCCTTGCTTTCCCTTGCTTTCCTTGCCTTCCGTTACTCTTTGCTTTCCTTCCGTGCATTGCCTAGCCTTGCGTTGTCGTGCCTTAGCCTTGCCTCGGCTGACAGTGCCTTACCTTGCGTTACCCTTTCCTTGCCTTGCCGTGCACTGCCTAGCCTTGCCTTGTCGTGCCTTAGCCTTGCCTCGCCTGACAGTGCCTTGCCTTGCGTTACCCTTTCCTTGCCTGGCCGTGCATTGCTTAGCCTTGCGTTGCCGTGCCTTAGCCTTGTTTCCCCTTGCCGTGCCCTGCCTTTTGTTACACTTGCCTTGCCTTGCTTGGCCTTGCCTTCCTTTCCTTCCGTTACTCTTTCCTTGCCTAGCCGTGCACTGCCTAGCCGTGCGTTGTCGTGCATTACCCTTGCCTCGCCTGACCGTACCTTGCCTTGCGTTACCCTTTCCTTGCCTTGCTGTGCATTGCCTAGCCGTGCGTTGTCGTGCATCAGCCTTGCCTTGCCTCACCGTGCCTTGCCTTGCGTTACCCTTTCCTTCCCTTGCCGTGCATTGCCTAGCCGTGCCTTGCGTGCCTTAGCCTTGTTTCCCCTTGCCGTGCCGTTCCTTCCGTTACCCTTGCCTTGCTTTGCTTTCCCTTGCCTTCCTTGCCTCCCGTTACTCTTTGCTTGCCTTCCGTGCATTGCCTAGCCTTGCGTTGTCGTGCATTAGCCTTGCCTCCCCAAACCGTGGCTTGCCTTGCGTTACCCTTTCCTTGCCTTGCCCTGCATTACCTAGCCCTGTGTTGTCGTGCCTTAGCCTTGTTTCCCCTTACCGTGCCGTTCCTTTCGGTACCCTTGCCTTCCCCTGATTTCCTTTGCATTCCTTGCCTTCCGTTACTCTTTGCTTGCCTTCCGTGCATTGCCTAGCCTTGCGTTGTCGTGCCTTAGCCTTGTTTCCCCTTGCCGTGCCGTGCCTGTTGTTACACTTGCTTTGCCATGCTTTGCCTTGCCTTCCTTTGCTTCCGTTAGTCTTTCCTTGCCTAGCCGTGCACTGCCTAGCCTTGCGATGTCGTGCATTAGCTTTGCCTCGCCTGACAGTGCCTTGCCTTGCGTTACCCTTTCCTTGCCTTGCCGTGCATTGCCTAGCCCTGCTTTGCCGTGCCTTAGCCTTGTTTCCCCTTGCCGAGGCGTTCCTTCCGTTACCCTTGCCTTGCCATGGTTTTCCTTGCCTTCCTTGCATTCCGTTACTCTTTGCTTGCCTTCAGTGCATTGCCGAGCCTTGCGTTGTCGTGCATTAGCCTTGCCTCGCCTGACCGGGCCTTGCCTTGCGTTACCCTTTCCTTGCCTTGCCGTGCATTGCCTAGCCGTGCGTTGTCGTGCATTAGCCTTGTCTTGCCTTACCGTGCCTTGCCTTGCGTTACCCTTTCCTTGCCTGGCCGTGCATTGCCTAGCCGTGCGTTGCCGTTCCTTAGCCTTGGTTCCCCTTGCCGTGCCTTGCCTTTTGTTACACTTGCCTTGCCTTGCTTTGCCTTGCCTTCCTTTCCTTCCGTTACTCTTTCCTTGCCTAGCCGTGCACTGCCTAGCCTTGCGTTGTCTTGCATTAACCTTGCCTCCCCAAACCGTGCCTAGCCTTGCGTTACCATTTCCTTGCCTTGCCCTGCATTGCCTAGCCCTGTGTTGTCGTGCCTTAGTCTTGTTTGCCCTTACCGTGCCGTTCCTTCCGTTAACCTTGCCTTCCCCTTCTTTCCCTAGCCTTCCTTGCCTTCCGTTACTCTTTGCTTGCCTTCCGTGCATTGCCTAGCCTTGCGTTGTCGTGCCTTAGCCTTGCCTCGCCTGATCGTGCCTTGCCTTGCGTTACCCTTTCCTTGCCTTGCCGTGAATTGCCTAGCCGTGCGTTGTCGTGCATCAGCCTTGCCTTGCCTCACCGTGCCTTGCCTTGCGTTACCCTTACCTTGCCTTGCTTTCCCTTGCTTTCCTTGCCTTCCGTTACTCTTTGCTTTCCTTCCGTGCATTGCCTAACCTTGCGTTGTCGTGCCTTAGCCTTGCCTCGCCTGACAGTGCCTTGCCTTGCGTTACCCTTTCCTTGCCTGGCCGTGCCTTGCCTTGCGTTACCCTTTCCTTGCCTTGCCGTGCATTGCCTAGCCGTGCGTTGTCGTGCATCAGCCTTGCCTTGCCTCAGCGTGCCTTGCCTTGCGTTACCCTTTCCTTGCCTTGCCGTGCATTGCCTAGCCGTGCGTTGCCGTGCCTTAGCCTTGTTTCCCCTTGCCGTGCCGTTCCTTCCGTTACCCTTGCCTTGCCTTGCTTTCCCTTGCCTTCCTTGCCTTCCGTTACTCTTTGCTTGCATTCCGTGGATTGCCTAGCCTTGCGTTGTCGTGTCTTAGCCTTTTTTCACCTTGCCATAGCCTTGCTTGCGTTGCCTTGCTTTGCCTTGCCTTCCTTGCCTTCCGTTACTCTTTGCTTGCCTTCCGTGCATTGCCTAGCCTTGCGTGGTCGTGCCTTAGCCTTTCTTCACCTTGCCATAGCCTTGCTTGCGTTGCCTTGCTTTCCCTTGCATTCCTTGCCTTCCGTTACTCTTTGCTTGCCTTCCGAGCATTGCCTAGCCTTGCGTTGTCGTGCATTAGCTTTGCCTCGCCTGACTGTGCCTTGCCTTGCGTTACCCTTTCCTTGCCTTTCCGTGCATTGCCTAGCCCTGCGTTGCCGTGCCTTAGCCTTGTTTCCCCTTGCCGAGCCGTTCCTTCCGTTACCCTTGCCTTGCCTTGGTTTCCCTTGCCTTCCTTGCCTTCCGTTACTCTTTGCTTGCCTTCCGTGCATTGCCAAGCCTTGCGTTGTCGTGCATTAGCCTTGCCTCGCCTGACCGGGCCTTGCCTTGCGTTACCCTTTCCTTGCCTTGCCGTGCATTGCCTAGCCGTGCGTTGTCGTGCATTAGCCTTGTCTTGCCTTACCGTGCCTTGCCTTGCGTTACCCTTTCCTTGCCTGGCCGTGCATTGCCTAGCCGTGCGTTGCCGTTCCTTAGCCTTGTTTCCCCTTGCCGTGCCTTGCCTTTTGTTACACTTGCCTTGCCTTGCTTTGCCTTGCCTTCCTTTCCTTCCGTTACTCTTTCCTTGCCTAGCCGTGCACTGCCTAGCCTTGTGTTGTCGTGCATTAGCCTTGCCTCCCCAAACCGTGCCTTGCCTTGCGTTACCATTTACTTGCCTTGCCCTGCATTGCCTAGCCCTGTGTTGTCGTGCCTTAGTCTTGTTTGCCCTTACCGTGCCGTTCCTTCCGTTACCCTTGCCTTCCCCTTCTTTTCCGAGCCTTCCTTGCCTTCCGTTACTCTTTGCTTGCCTTCCGTGCATTGCCTAGCCTTGCGTTGTCGTGCCTTAGCCTTGCCTCGCCTGATCGTGCCTTGCCTTGCGTTACCCTTTCCTTGCCTTGCCGTGAATTGCCTAGCCGTGCGTTGTCGTGCAACAGCCTTGCTTGCCTCACCGTGCCTTGCCTTGCGTTACCCTTACCTTGCCTTGCTTTCCCTTGCTTTCCTTGCCTTCCGTTACTCTTTGCTTGTCTTCCGTGCATTGCCTAGCCTTGCGTTGTCGTGCCTTAGCCTTGCCTCGGCTGACAGTGCCTTGCCTTGCGTTACCCTTTCCTTGCCTTGCCGTGCACTGACTAGCCTTGCCTTGTCGTGCCTTAGCCTTGCCTCGCCTGACAGTGCCTTGCCTTGCGTTACCCTTTCCTTGCCTGGCCGTGCATTGCTTAGCCTTGCGTTGCCGTGCCTTAGCCTTGTTTCCCCTTGCCGTGCCGTGCCTTTTGTTACACTTGCCTTGCCTTGCTTGGCCTTGCCTTCCTTTCCTTCCGTTACTCTTTCCTTGCCTAGCCGTGCACTGCCTAGCCTTGCGTTGTCTTGCATTAGCCTTGCCTCCCCAAACCGTGCCTTGCCTTGCGTTACCATTTCCTTGCCTTGCCCTGCATTGCCTAGCCCTGCATTGTCGTGCCTTAGCTTAGTTTCCCCTTACCGTGCCGTTCCTTCCGTTACCCTTGCCTTGCCTTGCTTTCCCTTGCCTTCCTTGCCTTCCGTTACTCTTTTCTTGCCTTCCGTGCATTGCCTAGCCTTGCGTTGTCGTGTCTTAGCCTTTTTTCACCTTGCCATAGCCTTGCTTGCGTTGCCTTGCTTTGCTTGCCTTCCTTGCTTTGCCTTGCCTTCCTTTCCTTCCGTTACTCTTTCCTTGCCTAGCCGTGCACTGCCTAGCCTTGCGTTGTCTTGCATTAGCCTTGCCTCCCCAAACCGTGCCTTGCCTTGCGTTACCCTTGCCTTGCCCTGCATTGCCTAGCCCTGCATTGTCGTGCCTTAGCACCTTGCCATTGCCTTGCCTTGCTTTCCTTGCCTTCTTGCCTTCCGTTAGCCTTGCTTGCGTTGCCTTGCTTTGACTTGCCTTCCTTGCCTTCCGTTACTCTTTGCTTGCCTTCCGTGCATTGCCTAGCCTTGCGTGGTCGTGCCTTAGCCTTTTGTCACCTTGCCATAGCCTTGCTTGCGTTGCCTTGCTTTGCCTTGCATTCCTTGCCTTCCGTTACTCTTTGCTTGCCTTCCGTGCATTGCCTAGCCTTGCGTTGTCGTGCATTAGCCTTGCCACCCCAAACCGTGCCTTGCCTTGCGTTACCCTTTCCTTACCTTGCCGTGCATTGCCTAGCCTTGCGTTGTCGTTCCTTAGCCTTGCCTCGCCTGACCGTGCCTTGCCTTGCGTTACCCTTTCCTTGCCTTGCCGTGCATTGCCTAGCCGTGCGTTGTCGTGCATCAGCCTTGCCTTGCCTCACCGTGCCTTGCCTTGCGTTACCCTTTCCTTGACTTGCCGTGCATTGCCTAGCCGTGCCTTGCCGTGCCATAGCCTTGTTTCCGTTCGCCGTGCCGTTCCTTCCGTTACCCTTGCCTTGCCTTGCTTTCCCTTGCCTTCCTTGCCTTCCGTTACTCTTTGCTTGCCTTCCGTGCATTGCCTAGCCTTGCGTTGTCGTGCATTAGCCTTGACTCCCCAAACCGTGCCTTGCTTTGCGTTACCCTTTCCTTGCCTTGCCCTGCATTACCTAGCCCTGTGTTGTCGTGCCTTAGCCTTGTTTCCCCTTACCGTGCCGTTCCTTTCGGTACCCTTGCCTTCCCCTGCTTTCCTTTGCATTCCTTGCCTTCCGTTACTCTTTGCTTGCCTTCCGTGCATTGCCTAGCCTTGCGTTGTCGTGCCTTAGCCTTGTTTCCCCTTTCCGTGCCGTGCCTGTTGTTACACTTGCCTTGCCATGCTTTGCCTTGCCTTCCTTTCCTTCCGTTACTCTTTCCTTGCCTAGCCGTGCACTGCCTAGCCTTGCATTGTCGTGCATTAGCTTTGCCTCGCCTGACAGTGCCTTGCCTTGCGTTACCCTTTCCTTGCCTTGCCGTGCATTGCCTAGCCCTGCGTTGCCGTGCCTTAGCCTTGTTTCCCCTTGCCGAGCCGTTCCTTCCGTTACCCTTGCCTTGCCTTGGTTTCCCTTGACTTCCTTGCGTTCCGTTACTCTTTGCTTTCCTTCCGTGCATTGCCAAGCCTTGCGTTGTCGTGCATTAGACTTGCCTCGCCTGACCGGGCCTTGCCTTGCGTTACCCTTTCCTTGCCTTCCGTACATTGCCTAGCCTTGCGTTGGCGTGCCTTAGCCTTGCCCTCCTGATCGTGCCTTGCCTTGCGTTACCCTTTCCTTGCCTTGCCGTGAATTGCCTAGCCGTGCGTTGTCGTGCATCAGGCTTGCCTTGCCTCACCGTGCCTTGCCTTGCGTTACCCTTACCTTGCCTTGCTTTCCCTTGCTTTCCTTGCCTTCCGTTACTCTTTGCTTTCCTTCCGTGCATTGCCTAGACTTGCGATGTCGTGCCTTAGCCTTGCCTCGCCTGACAGTGCCTTGCCTTGCGTTACCCTTTCCTTGCCTTGCCGTGCACTGCCTAGCCTTGCCTTGTCGTGCCTTAGCCTTGCCTCGCCTGACAGTGCCTTGCCTTGCGTTACCCTTTCCTTGCCTGGCCGTGCATTGCTTAGCCTTGCGTTGCCGTGCCTTAGCCTTGTTTCCCCTTGCCTTGCCGTGCCTTTTGTTACACTTGCCTTGCCTTGCTTTGCCTTGCCTTCCTTTGCTTCCGTTACTCTTTCCTTGCCTAGCCGTGCACTGCGTAGCCTTGCGTTGTCGTGCATTACCCTTGCCTCGCCTGACCGTGCCTTGCCTTGCGTTACCATTTCCTTGCCTTGCCGTGCATTGCCTAGCCGTGCGTTGTCGTGCATTAGCCTTGTCTTGCCTTACCGTGCCTTGCCTTGCGTTACCCTTTCCTTGCCTGGCCTTGCATTGCCTAGCCGTGCGTTGCCGTTCCTTAGCCTTGTTTCCCCTTGCCGTGCCTTGCCTTTTGTTACACTTGCCTTGCCTTGCTTTGCCTTGCCTTCCTTTTCTTCCGTTACTCTTTCCTTGCCTAGCCGTGCACTGCCTAGCCTTGCGTTGTCGTGCATTAGCCCTGCCTCCCCAAACCCGTGCCTTGCCTTGCGTTACCATTTCCTTGCCTTGCCCTGCATTGCCTAGCCCTGTGTTTTCGTGCCTTAGTCTTGTTTGCCCTTACCGTGCCGTTCCTTCCGTTACCCTTGCCTTCCCCTTCTTTCCCTAGCCTTCCTTGCCTTCCGTTACTCTTTGCTTGCCTTCCGTGCATTGCCTAGCCTTTCGTTGTCGTGCCTTAGCCTTGCCTCGCCTGATCGTGCCTTGCCTTGCGTTACCCTTTCCTTGCCGTGCCGTGAATTTCGTAGCCGTGCGTTGTCGTGCATCAGCCTTGCTTTGCCTCACCGTGCCTTGCCTTGCGTTACCCTTAACTTGCCTTGCTTTCCCTTGCTTTCCTTGCCTTCCGTTACTCTTTGCTTTCCTTCCGTGCATTGCCTAGCCTTGCGTTGTCGTGCCTTAGCCTTGCCTCGTCTGACAGTGCCTTGCCTTGCGTTACCCTTTCCTTGCCTTGCCGTGCACTGCCTAGCCTTGCCTTGTCGTGCCTTAGCCTTGCCTCGCCTGACAGTGCCTTAACTTGCGTTACCCTTTCCTTGCCTGGCCGTGAATTGCTTAGCCTTGCGTTGCCGTGCCTTAGCCTTGTTTCCCCTTGCCGTGCCGTGCCTTTTGTTACACTTGCCTTGCCTTGCTTTGCCTTGCCTTCCTTTGCTTCCGTTACTCTTTCCTTGCCTAGCCGTGCACTGCGTAGCCTTGCGTTGTCGTGCATTACCCTTGCCTCGCCTGACCGTGCCTTGCCTTGCGTTACCCTTTCCTTGCCTTGCGGTGCATTGCCTAGCCGTGCGTTGCCGTGCCTTAGCCTTGTTTCCCCTTGCAGTGCCGTTCCTTCCGTTACCCTTGCCTTGCCTTGCTTTCCCTTGCCTTCCTTGCCTTCCGTTACTCTTTGCTTGCCTTCCGTGCATTGCCTAGCCTTGCGTTGTCGTGTCTTAGCCTTTTTTCACCTTGCCATAGCCTTGCTTGCGTTGCCTTGCTTTGCCTTGCCTTCCTTGCCTTCCGTTACGCTTTGCTTGCCTTCCGTGCATTGCCTAGCCTTGCGTGGTCGTGCCTTAGCCTTTTTTCACCTTGCCATAGCCTTGCTTGCGTTGCCTTGCTTTGCCTTGCATTCCTTGCCTTCCGTTACTCTTTGCTTGCCTTCCGTGCATTGCCTAGCCTTGCGTTGTCGTGCATTAGCCTTGCCTCCCCAAACCGTGCCTTGCCTTGCGTTACCCTTTCCTTGCCTGGCCGTGCATTGCCTAGCCGTGCGTTGCCGTTCCTTAGCCTTGGTTCCCCTTGCCGTGCCTTGCCTTTTGTTACACTTGCATTGCCTTGCTTTGCCTTGCCTTCCTTTCCTTCCGTTACTCTTTCCTTGCCTAGCCGTGCACTGCCTAGCCTTGTGTTGTCGTGCATTAGCCTTGCCTCCCCAAACCGTGCCTTGCCTTGCGTTACCATTTCCTTGCCTTGCCCTGCATTGCCTAGCCCTGTGTTGTCGTGCCTTAGTCTTGTTTGCCCTTACCGTGCCGTTCCTTCCGTTACCCTTGCCTTGCCTTGCTTTCCCTTGCTTTCCTTGCCTTCCGTTACACTTTGCTTTCCTTCCGTGCATTGCCTAGCCTTGCGTTGTGGTGCCTTAGCCTTGTTTCCCCTTGCCGTGCCGTGCCTTTTGTTACACTTGCCTTGCCCTGCTTTGCCTTGCCTTCCTTTCCTGCCGTTACTCTTTCCTTGCCTAGCCGTGCACTGCGTAGCCTTGCGTTGTCGTGCATTACCCTTGCCTCGCCTGACCGTGCCTTGCCTTGCGTTACCCTTTCCTTGCCTTGCCGTGCATTGCCTAGCCTTGCGTTGTCGTGCCTTAGCCTTGCCTCGCCAGACCGTGCCTTGCCTTGCGTTACCCTTTCCTTGCCTTGCCGTGCATTGCCTAGCCGTGCGTTGTCGTGCATCAGCCTTGCCTTGCCTCAGCGTGCCTTGCCTTGCGTTACCCTTTCCTTGACTTGCCGTGCATTGCCTAGCCGTGCCTTGCCGTGCCTTAGCCTTGTTTCCCCTCGCCGTGCCGTTCCTTCCGTTACCCTTGCCTTGCCTTGCTTGCCCTTGCCTTCCTTGCCTTCCGTTACTCTTTGCTTGCCTTCCGTGCATTGCCTAGCCTTGCGTTGTCGTGCATTAGCCTTGCCTCCCCAAACCGTGCCTTGCCTTGCGTTACCCTTTCCTTGCCTTGCCCTGCATTACCTAGCCCTGTGTTGTCGTTCCTTAGCCTTGTTTCCCCTTACCGTGCCGTTCCTTTCGGTACCCTTGCCTTCCCCTGCTTTCCTTTGCATTACTTGCCTTCCGTTACTCTTTGCTTGCCTTCCGTGCATTGCCTAGCCTTGCGTTGTCGTGCCTTAGCCTTGTTTCCCCTTGCCGTGCCGTGCCTGTTGTTACACTTGCCTTGCCATGCTTTGCCTTGCCTTCCTTTCCTTCCGTTACTCTTTCCTTGCCTAGCCGTGCACTGCCTAGCCTTGCGATGTCGTGCATTAGCTTTGCCTCGCCTGACTGTGCCTTGCCTTGCGTTACCCTTTCCTTGCCTTTCCGTTCATTGCCTAGCCCTGCGTTGCCGTGCCTTAGCCTTGTTTCCCCTTGCCGAGCCGTTCCTTCCGTTACCCTTGCCTTGCCTTGGTTTCCCTTGCCTTCCTTGCCTTCCGTTACTCTTTGCTTGCCTTCCGTGCATTGCCAAGCCTTGCGTTGTCGTGCATTAGCCTTGCCTCGCCTGACCGGGCCTTGCCTTGCGTTACCCTTTCCTTGCCTTGCCCTGCATTGCCTAGCCGTGCGTTGTCGTGCATTAGCCTTGTCTTGCCTTACCGTGCCTTGCCTTGCGTTACCCTTTCCTTGCCTGGCCGTGCATTGCCTAGCCGTGCGTTGCCGTTCCTTAGCCTTGTTTCCCCTTGCCGTGCCTTGCCTTTTGTTACACTTGCCTTGCCTTGCTTTGCCTTGCCTTCCTTTCCTTCCGTTACTCTTTCCTTGCCTAGCCGTGCACTGCCAAGCCTTGTGTTGTCGTGCATTAGCCTTGCCTCCCCAAACCGTGCCTTGCCTTGCGTTACCATTTCCTTGCCTTGCCCTGCATTGCCTAGCCCTGTGTTGTCGTGCCTTAGTCTTGTTTGCCCTTACCGTGCCGTTCCTTCCGTTACCCTTGCCTTCCCCTTCTTTCCCGAGCCTTCCTTGCCTTCCGTTACTCTTTGCTTGCCTTCCGTGCATTGCCTAGCCTTGCGTTGTCGTGCCTTAGCCTTGCCTCGCCTGATCGTGCCTTGCCTTGCGTTACCCTTTCCTTGCCTTGCCGTGAATTGCCTAGCCGTGCGTTGTCGTGCAACAGCCTTGCCTTGCCTCACCGTGCCTTGCCTTGCGTTACCCTTACCTTGCCTTGCTTTCCCTTGCTTTCCTTGCCTTCCGTTACTCTTTGCTTTCCTTCCGTGCATTGCCTAGCCTTGCGTTGTCGTGCCTTAGCCTTGCCTCGGCTGACAGTGTCTTGCCTTGCGTTACCCTTTCCTTGCCTTGCCGTGCACTGCCTAGCCTTGCCTTGTCGTGCCTTAGCCTTGCCTCGCCTAACAGTGCCTTGCCTTGCGTTACCCTTTCCTTGCCTTGCTGTGCATTGCCTAGCCGTGCGTTGTCGTGCATCAGCCTTGCCTTGCCTCACCGTGCCTTGCCTTGCGTTACCCTTTCCTTCCCTTGCCGTGCATTGCCTAGCCGTGCCTTGCCGTGCCTTAGCCTTGTTTCCCCTTGCCGTGCCGTTCCTTCCGTTACCCTTGCCTTGCCTTGCTTTCCCTTGCCTTCCTTGCCTCCCGTTACTCTTTGCTTGCCTTCCGTGCATTGCCTAGCCTTGCGTTGTCGTGCATTAGCCTTGCCTCCCCAAACCGTGGCTTGCCTTGCGTTACCCTTTCCTTGCCTTGCCCTGCATTACCTAGCCCTGTGTTGTCGTGCCTTAGCCTTGTTTCCCCTTACCGTGACGTTCCTTTCGGTACCCTTGCCTTCCCCTGATTTCCTTTGCATTCCTTGCCTTCCGTTACTCTTTGCTTGCCTTCCGTGCATTGCCTAGCCTTCCGTTGTCGTGCCTTAGCCTTGTTTCCCCTTGCCGTGCCGTGCCTGTTGTTACACTTGCTTTGCCATGCTTTGCCTTGCCTTCCTTTGCTTCCGTTAGTCTTTCCTTGCCCAGCCGTGCACTGCCTAGCCTTGCGATGTCGTGCATTAGCTTTGCCTCGCCTGACAGTGCCTTGCCTTGCGTTACCCTTTCCTTGCCTTGCCGTGCATTGCCTAGCCCTGCTTTGCCGTGCCTTAGCCTTGTTTCCCCTTGCCGAGGCGTTCCTACCGTTACCCTTGCATTGCCATGGTTTTCCTTGCCTTCCTTGCCTTCCGTTACTCTTTGCTTGCCTTCCGTGCATTGCCGAGCCTTGCGTTGTCGTGCATTAGCCTTGCCTCGCCTGACCGGGCCTTGCCTTGCGTTACCCTTTCCTTGCCTTGCCGTGCATTGCCTAGCCGTGCGTTGCCGTTCTTTAGCCTTGTTTCCCCTTGCCGTGCCTTGCCTTTTGTTACACTTGCCTTGCCTTGCTTTGCCTTGCCTTCCTTTCCTTCCGTTACTCTTTCGTTTCCTAGCCGTGCACTGCCTAGCCTTGCGTTGTCTTGCATTAGCCTTGCCTCCCCAAACCGTGCCTTGCCTTGCGCTACCCTTTCCTTGACTTGCCGTGCATTGCCTAGCCGTGCCTTGCCGTGCCTTAGCCTTGTTTCCCCTCGCCGTGCCGTTCCTTCCGTTACCCTTGCCTTGCCTTGCTTTCCCTTGCCTTCCTTGCCTTCCGTTACTCTTTGCTTGCCTTCCGTGCATTGCCTAGCCTTGCGTTTTCGTGCATTAGCCCTGCCTCCCCAAATCGTGCCTTGCCTTGCGTTACCATTTCCTTGCCTTGCCCTGCATTGCCTAGCCCTGTGTTTTCGTGCCTTAGTCTTGTTTGCCCTTACCGTGCCGTTCCTTCCGTTACCCTTGCCTTCCCCTTCTTTCCCTAGACTTCCTTGCCTTCCGTTACTCTTTGCTTGCCTTCCGTGCATTGCATAGCCTTGCGTTGTCGTGCCTTAGCCTTGCCACGCCTAACCGTGCCTTGCCTTGCGTTACCCTTTCCTTGCCTTCCCGTGCATTGCCTAGCCGTGCCTTGTCGTGCATTAGCCTCGCCTTGCCTTATCGTGCCTTGCCTTGCGTTACCCTTTCCTTGCCTGGCCGTGCATTGCTTAGCCTTGCGTTGCCGTGCCTTAGCCTTATTTCCCCTTGCCGTGCCGTGCCTTTTGTTACACTTGCCTTGCCTTGCTTTGCCTTGCCTATCTTTCCATCCGTTACTCTTTCCTTGCCTAGCCGTGCACTGCGTAGCCTTGCGTTGTCGTGCATTACCCTTGCCTCGCCTGACCGTGCCTTGCCTTGCGTTTTCCTTTCCTTGCCTTGCGGTGCATTGCCTAGCCGTGCGTTGCCGTGCCTTAGCCTTGTTTCCCCTTGCAGTGCCGTTCCTTCCGTTACCCTTGCCTTGCCTTGCTTTCCCTTGCCTTCCTTGCCTTCCGTTACTCTTTGCTTGCCTTCCGTGCATTGCCTAGCCTTGCGTTGTCGTGTCTTAGCCTTTTTTCACCTTGCCATAGCCTTGCTTGCGTTGCCTTGCTTTGCCTTGCCTTCCTTGCCTTCCGTTACTCTTTGCTTGCCTTCCGTGCATTGCCTAGCCTTGCGTGGTCGTGCCTTAGCCTTTTTTCACCTTGCCATAGCCTTGCTTGCGTTGCCTTGCTTTGCCTTGCATTCCTTGCCTTCCGTTACTCTTTGCTTGCCTTCCGTGCATTGCCTAGCCTTGCGTTGTCGTGCATTAGCCTTGCCTCCCCAAACCGTGCCTTGCCTTGCGTTACCCTTTCCTTGCCTGGCCGTGCATTGCCTAGCCGTGCGTTGCCGTTCCTTAGCCTTGGTTCCCCTTGCCGTGCCTTGCCTTTTGTTACACTTGCCTTGCCTTGCTTTGCCTTGCCTTCCTTTCCTTCCGTTACTCTTTCCTTGCCTAGCCGTGCACTGCCTAGCCTTGTGTTGTCGTGCATTAGCCTTGCCTCACCAAACCGTGCCTTGCCTTGCGTTACCATTTCCTTGCCTTGCCCTGCATTGCCTAGCCCTGTGTTGTCGTGCCTTAGTCTTGTTTGCCCTTACCGTGCCGTTCCTTCCGTTACCCTTGCCTTGCCTTGCTTTCCCTTGCTTTCCTTGCCTTCCGTTACACTTTGCTTTCCTTCCGTGCATTGCCTAGCCTTGCGTTGTGGTGCCTTAGCCTTGTTTCCCCTTGCCGTGCCGTGCCTTTTGTTACACATGCCTTGCCCTGCTTTGCCTTGCCTTCCTTTCCTGCCGTTACTCTTTCCTTGCCTAGCCGTGCACTGCGTAGCCTTCGTTGTCGTGCATTACCCTTGCCTCGCCTGACCGTGCCTTGCCTTGCGTTACCCTTTCCTTGCCTTGCCGTGCATTGCCTAGCCTTGCGTTGTCGTGCCTTAGCCTTGCCTCGCCAGACCGTGACTTGCCTTGCGTTACCCTTTCCTTGCCTTGCCGTGCATTGCCTAGCCGTGCGTTGTCGTGCATTAGCCTTGTCTTGCCTTACCGTGCCTTGCCTTGCGTTACCATTTCCTTGCCTGGCCGTGCATTGCCTAGCCATGCGTTGCCGTTCTTTAGCCTTGTTTCCCCTTGCCGTGCCTTGCCTTTTGTTACACTTGCCTTGCCTTGCTTTGCCTTGCCTTCCTTTCCTTCCGTTACTCTTTCGTTTCCTAGCCGTGCACTGCCTAGCCTTGCATTGTCTTGCATTAGCCTTGCCTCCCCAAACCGTGCCTTGCCTTGCGCTACCCTTTCCTTGACTTGCCGTGCATTGCCTAGCCGTGCCTTGCCGTGCCTTAGCCTTGTTTCCCCACGCCGTGCCGTTCCTTCCGTTACCCTTGCCTTGCCTTGCTTTCCCTTGCCTTCCTTGCCTTCCGTTACTCTTTGCTTGCCTTCCGTGCATTGCCTAGCCTTGCGTTGTCGTGCATTAGCCCTGCCTCCCCAAATCGTGCCTTGCCTTGCGTTACCATTTCCTTGCCTTGCCCTGCATTGCCTAGCCCTGTGTTTTCGTGCCTTAGTCTTGTTTGCCCTTACCGTGCCGTTCCTTCCGTTACCCTTGCCTTCCCCTTCTTTCCCTAGACTTCCTTGCCTTCCGTTACTCTTTGCTTGCCTTCCGTGCATTGCATAGCCTTGCGTTGTCGTGCCTTAGCCTTGCCTCGCCTAACCGTGCCTTGCCTTGCGTTACCCTTTCCTTGCCTTCCCGTGCATTGCCTAGCCGTGCCTTGTCGTGCATTAGCCTCGCCTTGCCTTATCGTGCCTTGCCATGCGTTACCCTTTCCTTGCCTGGCCGTGCATTGCTTAGCCTTGCGTTGCCGTGCCTTAGCCTTGTTTCCCCTTGCCGTGCCGTGCCTTTTGTTACACTTGCCTTGCCTTGCTTTGCCTTGCCTTCCTTTCCTTCCGTTACTCTTTCCTTGCCTAGCCGTGCACTGCGTAGCCTTGCGTTGTCGTGCATTACCCTTGCCTCGCCTGACCGTGCCTTGCCTTGCGTTTCCCTTTCCTTGCCTTGCGGTGCATTGCCTAGCCGTGCGTTGCCGTGCCTTAGCTTTGTTTCCCCTTGCAGTGCCGTTCCTTCCGTTACCCTTGCCTTGCCTTGCTTTCCCTTGCCTTCCTTGCCTTCCGTTACTCTTTGCTTGCCTTCCGTGCATTGCCTAGCCTTGCGTTGTCGTGTCTTAGCCTTTTTTCACCTTGCCATAGCCTTGCTTGCGTTGCCTTGCTTTGCCTTGCCTTCCTTGCCTTCCGTTACTCTTTGCTTGCCTTCCGTGCATTGCCTAGCCTTGCGTGGTCGTGCCTTAGCCTTTTTTCACCTTGCCATAGCCTTGCTTGCGTTGCCTTGCTTTGCCTTGCATTCCTTGCCTTCCGTTACTCTTTGCTTGCCTTCCGTGCATTGCCTAGCCTTGCGTTGTCGTGCATTAGCCTTGCCTCCCCAAACCGTGCCTTGCCTTGCGTTACCCTTTCCTTGCCTGGCCGTGCATTGCCTAGCCGTGCGTTGCCGTTCCTTAGCCTTGGTTCCCCTTGCCGTGCCTTGCCTTTTGTTACACTTGCCTTGCCTTGCTTTGCCTTGCCTTCCTTTCCTTCCGTTACTCTTTCCTTGCCTAGCCGTGCACTGCCTAGCCTTGTGTTGTCGTGCATTAGCCTTGCCTCCCCAAACCGTGCCTTGCCTTGCGTTACCATTTCCTTGCCTTGCCCTGCATTGCCTAGCCCTGTGTTGTCGTGCCTTAGTCTTGTTTGCCCTTACCGTGCCGTTCCTTCCGTTACCCTTGCCTTGCCTTGCTTTGCCTTGCCTTCCTTTCCTTCCGTTACTCTTTCCATGCCTAGCCGTGCACTGCGTAGCCTTGCGTTGTCGTGCATTACCCTTGCCTCGCCTGACCGTGCCTTGCCTTGCGTTACCCTTTCCTTGCCTTGCCGTGCATTGCCTAGCCTTGCGTTGTCGTGCCTTAGCCTTGCCTCGCCAGACCGTGCCTTGCCTTGCGTTACCCTTTCCTTGCCTTTCCGTGCATTGCCTAGCCGTGCGTTGCCGTGCATCAGCCTTGCCTTGCCTCACCGTGCCTTGCCTTGCGTTACCCTTTCCTTGACTTGCCGTGCATTGCCTAGCCGTGCCTTGCCGTACCTTAGCCTTGTTTCCCCTCGCCGTGCCGTTCCTTCCGTTACCCTTGCCTTGCCTTGCTTTCCCTTGCCTTCCTTGCCTTCCGTTACTCTTTGCTTGCCTTCCGTGCATTGCCTAGCCTTGCGTTGTCGTGCATTAGCCTTGCCTCCCCAAACCGTGCCTTGCCTTGCGTTACCCTTTCCTTGCCTTGCCCTGCATTACCTAGCCCTGTGTTGTCGTGCCTTAGCCTTGTTTCCCCTTACCGTGCCGTTCCTTTCGGTACCCTTGCCTTCCCCTGCTTTCCTTTGCATTACTTGCCTTCCGTTACTCTTTGCTTGCCTTCCGTGCATTGCCTAGCCTTGCGTTGTCGTGCCTTAGCCTTGTTTCCCCTTGCCGTGCCGTGCCTGTTGTTACACTTGCCTTGCCATGCTTTGCCTTGCCTTCCTTTCCTTCCGTTACTCTTTCCTTGCCTAGCCGTACACTGCCTAGCCTTGCGATGTCTTGCATTAGCTTTGCCTCGCCTGACTGTGCCTTGCCTTGCGTTACCCTTTCCTTGCCTTTCCGTGCATTGCCTAGCCCTGCGTTGCCGTGCCTTAGCCTTGTTTCCCCTTGCCGAGCCGTTCCTTCCGTTACCCTTGCCTTGCCTTGGTTTCCCTTGCCTTCCTTGCCTTCCGTTACTCTTTGCTTGCCTTCCGTGCATTGCCAAGCCTTGCGTTGTCGTGCATTAGCCTTGCCTCGCCTGACCGGGCCTTGCCTTGGGTTACCCTTTCCTTGCCTTGCCCTGCATTGCCTAGCCGTGCGTTGTCGTGCAGTAGCCTTGTCTTGCCTTACCGTGCCTTGCCTTGCGTTACCCTTTCCTTGCCTTGCCGTGCATTGCCTAGCCGTGCGTTGCCGTTCCTTAGCCTTGTTTCCCCTTGCCGTGCCTTGCCTTTTGTTACACTTGCCTTGCCTTGCTTTGCCTTGCCTTCCTTTCCTTCCGTTACTCTTTCCTTGCCTAGCCGTGCACTGCCTAGCCTTGTGTTGTCGTGCATTAGCCTTGCCTCCCCAAACCGTGCCTTGCCTTGCGTTACCATTTCCTTGCCTTGCCCTGCATTGCCTAGCCCTGTGTTGTCGTGCCTTAGTCTTGTTTGCCCTTACCGTGCCGTTCCTTCCGTTACCCTTGCCTTCCCCTTCTTTCCCTAGCCTTCCTTGCCTTCCGTTACTCTTTGCTTGCCTTCCGTGCATTGCCTAGCCTTGCGTTGTCGTGCCTTAGCCTTGCCTCGCCTGCTCGTGCCTTTCCTTGCGTTACCCTTTCCTTGCCTTGCCGTGAATTGCCTAGCCGTGCGTTGTCGTGCATCAGCCTTGCCTTGCCTCACCGTGCCTTGCCTTGCGTTACCCTTACCTTGCCTTGCTTTCCCTTGCTTTCCTTGCCTTCCGTTACTCTTTGCTTTCCTTCCGTGCATTGCCTAGCCTTGCGTTGTCGTGCCTTAGCCTTGCCTCGGCTGACAGTGCCTTACATTGCGTTACCCTTTCCTTGCCTTGCCGTGCACTGCCTAGCCTTGCCTTGTCGTGCCTTAGCCTTGCCTCGCCTGACAGTGCCTTGCCTTGCGTTACCCTTTCCTTGCCTTGCCGTGCATTGCCTAGCCGTGCGTTGCCGTGCCTTAGCCTTGTTTCCCCTTGCCGTGCCGTTCCTTCCGTTACCCTTGCCTTGCCTTGCTTTCCCTTGCCTTCCTTGCCTTCCGTTACTCTTTGCTTGCATTCCGTGGATTGCCTAGCCTTGCGTTGTCGTGTCTTAGCCTTTTTTCACCTTGCCATAGCCTTGCTTGCGTTGCCTTGCTTTGCCTTGCCTTCCTTGCCTTCCGTTACTCTTTGCTTGCCTTCCGTGCATTGCGTAGCCTTGCGTGGTCGTGCCTTAGCCTTTCTTCACCTTGCCATAGCCTTGCTTGCGTTGCCTTGCTTTCCCTTGCATTCCTTGCCTTCCGTTACTCTTTGCTTGCCTTCCGAGCATTGCCTAGCCTTGCGTTGTCGTGCATTAGCTTTGCCTCGCCTGACTGTGCCTTGCCTTGCGTTACCCTTTCCTTGCCTTTCCGTGCATTGCCTAGCCCTGCGTTGCCGTGCCTTAGCCTTGTTTCCCCTTGCCGAGCCGTTCCTTCCGTTACCCTTGCCTTGCCTTGGTTTCCCTTGCCTTCCTTGCCTTCCGTTACTCTTTGCTTGCCTTCCGTGCATTGCCAAGCCTTGCGTTGTCGTGCATTAGCCTTGCCTCGCCTGACCGGGCCTTGCCTTGCGTTACCCTTTCCTTGCCTTGCCGTGCATTGCCTAGCCGTGCGTTGCCGTTCCTTAGCCTTGTTTCCCCTTGCCGTGCCTTGCCTTGTGTTACACTTGCCTTGCCTTGCTTTGCCTTGCCTTCCTTTCCTTCCGTTACTCTTTCCTTGCCTAGCCGTGCACTGCCTAGCCTTGCGTTGTCGTGCATTAGCCTTGCCTCCCCAAACCGTGCCTTGCCTTGCGTTATCATTTCCTTGCCTTGGCCTGCATTGCCTAGCCCTGTGTTGTCGTGCCTTAGTCTTGTTTGCCCTTACCGTGCCGTTCCTTCCGTTACCCTTGCCTTCCCCTTCTTTTTCGAGCCTTCCTTGCCTTCCGTTACTCTTTGCTTGCCTTCCGTGCATTGCCTAGCCTTGCGTTGTCGTGCCTTAGCCTTTCCTCGCCTGATCGTGCCTTGCCTTGCGTTACCCTTTCCTTGCCTTGCCGTGAATTGCCTAGCCGTGCGTTGTCGTGCAACAGCCTTGCTTGCCTCACCGTGCCTTGCCTTGCGTTACCCTTAACTTGCCTTGCTTTCCCTTGCTTTCCTTGCCTTCCGTTACTCTTTGCTTTCCTTCCGTGCATTGCCTAGCCTTGAGTTGTCGTGCCTTAGCCTTGCCTCGGCTGACAGTGCCTTGCCTTGCGTTACCCTTTCCTTGCCTTGCCGTGCACTGCCTAGCCTTGCCTTGTCGTGCCTTAGCCTTGCCTCGCCTGACAGTGCCTTGCCTTGCGTTACCCTTTCCTTGCCTGGCCGTGCATTGCTTAGCCTTGCGTTGCCGTGCCTTAGCCTTGTTTCCCCTTGCCGTGCCGTGCCTTTTGTTACACTTGCCTTGCCTTGCTTGGCCTTGCCTTCCTTTCCTTCCGTTACTCTTTCCTTGCCTAGCCGTGCACTGCCTAGCCGTGCGTTGTCGTGCATTACCCTTGCCTCGCCTGACCGTGCCTTGCCTTGCGTTACCCTTTCCTTGCTTTGCTGTGCATTGCCTAGCCGTGCGTTGTCGTGCATCAGCCTTGCCTTGCCTCTCCGTGCCTTGCCTTGCGTTACCCTTTCCTTCCCTTGCCGTGCATTGCCTAGCCGTGCCTTGCCGTGCCTTAGGCTTGTTTCCCCTTGCCGTGCCGTTCCTTCCGTTACCCTTGCCTTGCCTTGCTTTCCCTTGCCTTCCTTGCCTCCCGTTACTCTTTGCTTGCCTTCCGTGCATTGCCTAGCCTTGCGTTGTCGTGCATTAGCCTTGCCTCCCCAAACCATGGCTTGCCTTGCGTTACCCTTTCCTTGCCTTGCCCTGCATTACCTAGCCCTGTGTTTTCGTGCCTTAGCCTTGTTTCCCCTTACCGTGACGTTCCTTTCGGTACCCTTGCCTTCCCCTGATTTCCTTTGCATTCCTTGCCTTCCGTTACTCTTTGCTTGCCTTCCGTGCATTGCCTAGCCTTGCGTTGTCGTGCCTTAGCCTTGTTTCCCCTTGCCGTGCCGTGCCTGTTGTTACACTTGCTTTGCCATGCTTTGCCTTGCCTTCCTTTGCTTCCGTTAGTCTTTCCTTGCCTAGCCGTGCACTGCCTAGCCTTGCGATGTCGTGCATTAGCTTTGCCTCGCCTGACAGTGCCTTGCCTTGCGTTACCCTTTCCTTGCCTTGCCGTGCATTGCCTAGCCCTGCTTTGCCGTGCCTTAGCCTTGTTTCCCCTTGCCGAGGCGTTCCTTCCGTTACCCTTGCCTTGCCATGGTTTTGCTTGCCTTCCTTGCCTTCCGTTACTCTTTGCTTGCCTTCCGTGCATTGCCGAGCCTTGCGTTGTCGTGCATTAGCCTTGCCTCGCCTGACCGGCCCTTGCCTTGCGTTACCCTTTCCTTGCCTTGCCGTGCATTGCCTAGCCGTGCGTTGTCGTGCATTAGCCTTGTCTTGCCTTACCGTGCCTTGCCTTGCGTTACCCTTTCCTTGCCTGGCCGTGCATTGCCTAGCCGTGCGTTGCCGTTCCTTAGCCTTGTTTCCCCTTGCCGTGCCTTGCCTTTTGTTACACTTGCCTTGCCTTGCTTTGCCTTGCCTTCCTTTCCTTCCGTTACTCTTTCCATTCCTAGCCGTGCACTGCCTACCCTTGCGTTGTCTTGCATTAGCCTTGCTTCCCCAAACCGTGCCTTGCCTTGCGTTACCATTTCCTTGCCTTGCCCTGCATTGCCTAGCCCTGTGTTGTCGTGCCTTAGTCTTGTTTGCCCTTACCGTGCCGTTCCTTCCGTTAACCTTGCCTTCCCCTTCTTTCCCTAGCCTTTCTTGCCTTCCGTTACTCTTTGCTTGCCTTCCGTGCATTGCCTAGCCTTGCGTTGTCGTGCCTTAGCCTTGCCTCGCCTGATCGTGCCTTGCCTTGCGTTACCCTTTCCTTGCCTTGCCGTGAATTGCCTAGCCTGCGTTGTCGTGCATCAGCCTTGCCTTGCCTCACCGTGCCTTGCCTTGCGTTACCCTTACCTTGCCTTGCTTTCCCTTGCTTTCCTTGCCTTCCGTTACTCTTTGTTTCCTTCCGTGCATTGCCTAGCCTTGCGTTGTCGTGCCTTAGCCTTGCCTCGCCTGACAGTGCCTTGCCTTGCGTTACCCTTTCCTTGCCTTGCCGTGCACTGCCTAGCCTTGCCTTGTCGTGCCTTAGCCTTGCCTCGCCTGACAGTGCCTTGCCCTGCGTTACCCTTTCCTTGCCTGGCCGTGCATTGCCTAGCCGTGCGTTGCCGTTCCTTAGACTTGTTTCCCCTTGCCGTGACTTGCCTTTTGTTACACTTGCCTTGCCTTGCTTTGCCTTGCCTTCCTTGCCTTCCGTTACTCTTTGCTTGCCTTCCGTGAATTGCCTAGCCTTGCGTTGTCGTGCCTTAGCCTTGTTTCCCCTTGCCGAGCCGTGCCTGTTGTTACACTTGCTTTGCCATGCTTTGCCTTGCCTTCCTTTGCTTCCGTTAGTCTTTCCTTGCCTAGCCGTGCACTGCCAAGCCTTGCGATGTCGTGCATTAGCTTTGCCTCGCCTGACAGTGCCTTGCCTTGCGTTACCGTTTCCTTGCCTTGCCGTGCATTGCCTAGCCCTGCTTTGCCGTGCCTTAGCCTTGTTTCCCCTTGCCGAGGCGTTCCTTCCGTTACCATTGCCTTGCCATGGTTTTGCTTGCCTTCCTTGCCTTCCGTTACTCTTTGCTTGCCTTCCGTGCATTGCCGAGCCTTGCGTTGTCGTGCATTAGCCTTGCCTCGCCTGACCGGCCCTTGCCTTGCGTTACCCTTTCCTTGCCTTGCCGTGCATTGCCTAGCCGTGCGTTGTCGTGCATTAGCCTTGTCTTGCCTTACCGTGCCTTGCCTTGCGTTACCCTTTCCTTGCCTGGCCGTGCATTGCCTAGCCGTGCGTTGCCGTTCCTTAGCCTTGTTTCCCCTTGCCGTGCCTTGCCTTTTGTTACACTTGCCTTGCCTTGCTTTGCTTGCCTTCCTTTCCTTCCGTTACTCTTTCCTTTCCTAGCCGTGCACTGCCTAGCCTTGCGTTGTCTTGCATTAGCCTTGCTTCCCCAAACCGTGCCTTGCCTTGCGTTACCATTTCCTTGCCTTGCCCTGCATTGCCTAGCCCTGTGTTGTCGTGCCTTAGTCTTGTTTGCCCTTACCGTGCCGTTCCTTCCGTTAACCTTGCCTTCCCCTTCTTTCCCTAGCCTTCCTTGCCTTCCGTTACTCTTTGCTTGCCTTCCGTGCATTGCCTAGCCTTGCGTTGTCGTGCCTTAGCCTTGCCTCGCCTGATCGTGCCTTGCCTTGCGTTACCCTTTCCTTGCCTTGCCGTGAATTGCCTAGCCTGCGTTGTCGTGCATCAGCCTTGCCTTGCCTCACCGTGCCTTGCCTTGCGTTACCCTTACCTTGCCTTGCTTTCCCTTGCTTTCCTTGCCTTCCGTTACTCTTTGCTTTCCTTCCGTGCATTGCCTAGCCTTGCGTTGTCGTGCCTTAGCCTTGCCTCGCCTGACAGTGCCTTGCCTTGCGTTACCCTTTCCTTGCCTTGCCGTGCACTGCCTAGCCTTGCCTTGTCGTGCCTTAGCCTTGCCTCGCCTGACAGTGCCTTGCCTTGCGTTACCCTTTCCTTGCCTGGCCGTGCATTGTTAAGCCTTGCGTTGCCATGCCTTAGCCTTGTTTCCCCTTGCCGTGCCGTGCCTTTTGTTACACTTGCCTTGCCTTGCTTTCCCTTGCCTTCCTTTCCTTCCGTTACTCTTTGCTTGCCTTCCGTGCATTGCCTAGCCTTGCGCTGTCGTGCATTAGCCTTGCCTTGCCTCACAGTGCCTTGCCTTGCGTTACCCTTTCCTTGCCTTGCCGTGCATTGCCTAGCCAGGCGTTGTCGTGCATCAGCCTTGCCTTGCCTCACCGTGCCTTGCCTTGCGTTACCCTTTCTTTGCCTTGCCGTGCATTGCCTAGCCGTGCGTTGCCGTGCCTTAGCCTTGTTTCCCCTTGCCGTGCCGTTCCTTCCGTTACCCTTGCCTTGCGTTGCTTTCCCTTGCCTTCCTTGCCTTCCGTTACTCTTTGCTTGCCTTCCGTGCATTGCCTAGCCTTGCGTTGTCGTGTCTTAGCCTTTTTTCACCTTGCCATAGCCTTGCTTGCGTTGCCTTGCTTTGCCTTGCCTTCCTTGCCTTCCGTTACTCTTTGCTTGCCTTCCGTGCATTGCCTAGCCTTGCGTGGTCGTGCCTTAGCCTTTTGTCACCTTGCCATAGCCTTGCTTGCGTTGCCTTGCTTTGCCTTGCATTCCTTGCCTTCCGTTACTCTTTGATTGCCTTCCGTGCATTGCCTAGCCTTGCGTTGTCGTGCATTAGCCTTGTTTTCCCTTGCCGTGCCGTTCCTTCCGTTACCCTTGCCTTGCCTTGCTTTCCCTTGCTTTCCTTGCCTTCCGTTACACTTTGCTTTCCTTCCGTGCATTGCCTAGCCTTGCGTTGTGGTGCCTTAGCCTTGTTTCCCCTTGCCGTGCCGTGCCTTTTGTTACACTTGCCTTGCCCTGCTTTGCCTTGCCTTCCTTTCCTTCCGTTACTCTTTCCTTGCCTAGCCGTGCACTGCGTAGCCTTGCGTTGTCGTGCCTTAGCCTTGCCTCGCCTGACCGTGCCTTGCCTTGCGTTACCCTTTCCTTGCCTTGCCGTGCATTGCCTAGCCGTGCGTTGTCGTGCATCAGCCTTGCCTTGCCTCACCGTGCCTTGCCTTGCGTTACTCTTTCCTTGCCTAGCCGTGCACTGCCTAGCCTTGCGTTGTCGTGCATTAGCCCTGCCTCCCCAAACCGTGCCTTGCCTTGCGTTACCATTTCCTTGCCTTGCCCTGCATTGCCCAGCCCTGTGTTTTCGTGCCTTAGTCTTGTTTGCCCTTACCGTGCCGTTCCTTCCGTTACCCTTGCCTTCCCCTTCTTTCCCTAGCCTTCCTTGCCTTCCGTTACTCTTTGCTTGCCTTCCGTGCATTGCCTAGCCTTTCGTTGTCGTGCCTTAGCCTTGCCTCGCCTGATCGTGCCTTGCCTTGCGTTACCCTTTCCTTGCCGTGCCGTGAATTGCCTAGCCGTGCGTTGTCGTGCATCAGCCTTGCCTTGCCTCACCGTGCCTTGCCTTGCGTTACCCTTACCTTGCCTTGCTTTCCCTTGCTTTCCTTGCCTTCCGTTACTCTTTGCTTTCCTTCCGTGCATTGCCTAGCCTTGCGTTGTCCTGCCTTAGCCTTGCCTCGCCTGACAGTGCCTTGCCTTGCGTTACCCTTTCCTTGCCTTGCCGTGCACTGCCTAGCCTTGCCTTGTCGTGCCTTAGCCTTGCCTCGCCTGACAGTGCCTTACCTTGCGTTACCCTTTCCTTGCCTGGCCGTGCATTGCTTAGCCTTGCGTTGCCGTGCCTTAGCCTTGTTTCCCCTTGCCGTGCCGTGCCTTTTGTTACACTTGCCTTGCCTTGCTTTGCCTTGCCTTCCTTTCCTTCCGTTACTCTTTACTTGCCTAGCCGTGCACTGCGTAGCCTTGCGTTGTCGTGCATTACCCTTGCCTCGCCTGACCGTGCCTTGCCTTGCGTTACCCTTTCCTTGCCTTGCGGTGCATTGCCTAGCCGTGCGTTGTCGTGCGTCAGCCTTGCCTTGCCTCACCGTGCCTTGCCTTGCGTTACCCTTTCCTTGCCTTGCCGTGCATTGCCTAGCCGTGCATTGCCGTGCCTTAGCCTTGTTTCCCCTTGCAGTGCCGTTCCTTCCGTTACCCTTGCCTTGCCTTGCTTTCCCTTGCCTTCCTTGCCTTCCGTTACTCTTTGCTTGCCTTCCGTGCATTGCCTAGCCTTGCGTTGTCGTGTCTTAGCCTTTTTTCAACTTGCCATAGCCTTGCTTGCGTTGCCTTGCTTTGCCTTGCCTTCCTTGCCTTCCGTTACTCTTTGCTTGCCTTCCGTGCATTGCCTAGCCTTGCGTGGTCGTGCCTTAGCCTTTTTTCACCTTGCCATAGCCTTGCTTGCGTTGCCTTGCTTTGCCTTGCATTCCTTGCCTTCCGTTACTCTTTGCTTGCCTTCCGTGCATTGCCTAGCCTTGCGTTGTCGTGCATTAGCCTTGCCTCCCCAAACCGTGCCTTGCCTTGCGTTACCCTTTCCTTGCCTGGCCGTGCATTGCCTAGCCGTGCGTTGCCGTTCCTTAGCCTTGGTTCCCCTTGCCGTGCCTTGCCTTTTGTTACACTTGCCTTGCCTTGCTTTGCCTTGCCTTCCTTTCCTTCCGTTACTCTTTCCTTGCCTAGCCGTGCACTGCCTAGCCTTGTGTTGTCGTGCATTAGCCTTGCCTCCCCAAACCGTGCCTTGCCTTGCGTTACCATTTCCTTGCCTTGCCCTGCATTGCCTAGCCCTGTGTTGTCGTGCCTTAGTCTTGTTTGCCCTTACCGTGCCGTTCCTTCCGTTACCCTTGCCTTGCCTTGCTTTCCCTTGCTTTCCTTGCCTTCCGTTACACTTTGCTTTCCTTCCTTGCATTGCCTAGCCTTGCGTTGTGGTGCCTGAGCCTTGTTTCCCCTTGCCGTGCCGTGCCTTTTGTTACACTTGCCTTGCCCTGCTTTGCCTTGCCTTCCTTTCCTGCCGTTACTCTTTCCTTGCCTAGCCGTGCACTGCGTAGCCTTGCGTTGTCGTGCATTACCCTTGCCTCGCCTGACCGTGCCTTGCCTTGCGTTACCCTTTCCTTGCCTTGCCGTGCATTGCCTAGCCGTGCGTTGTCGTGCATCAGCCTTGCCTTGCCTCACCGTGCCTTGCCTTGCGTTACCCTTTCCTTGACTTGCCGTGCATTGCCTAGCCGTGCCTTGCCGTGCCTTAGCCTTGTTTCCCCTCGCCGTGCCGTTCCTTCCGTTACCCTTGCCTTGCCTTGCTTTCCCTTGCCTTCCTTGCCTTCCGTTACTCTTTGCTTGCCTTCCGTGCATTGCCAAGCCTTGCGTTGTCGTGCATTAGCCTTGCCTCGCCTGACCGGGCCTTGCCTTGCGTTACCCTTTCCTTGCCTTGCCCTGCATTGCCTAGCCGTGCTTTGTCGTGCATTAGCCTTGTCTTGCCTTACCGTGCATTGCCTTGCGTTACCCTTTCCTTGCCTGGCCGTGCATCGCCTAGCCGTGCGTTGCCGTTCCTTAGCCTTGTTTCCCCTTGCCGTGCCTTGCCTTTTGTTACACTTGCCTTGCCTTGCTTTGCCTTGCCTTCCTTTCCTTCCGTTACTCTTTCCTTGCCTAGCCGTGCACTGCCTAGCCTTGTGTTGTCGTGCATTAGCCTTGCCTCCCCAAACCGTGCCTTGCCTTGCGTTACCATTTCCTTGCCTTGCCCTGCAATGCCTAGCCCTGTGTTGTCGTGCCTTAGTCTTGTTTGCCCTTACCGTGCCGTTCCTTCCGTTACCCTTGCCTTCCCCTTCTTTCCCTAGCCTTCCTTGCCTTCCGTTACTCTTTGCTTGCCTTCCGTGCATTGCCTAGCCTTGCGTTGTCGTACCTTAGCCTTGCCTCGCCTGATCGTGCCTTGCCTTGCGTTACCCTTTCCTTGCCTTGCCGTGAATTGCCTAGCCGTGCGTTGTCGTGCAACAGCCTTGCCTTGCCTCACCGTGCCTTGCCTTGCGTTACCCTTACCTTGCCTTGCTTTCCCTTGCTTTCCTTGCCTTCCGTTACTCTTTGCTTTCCTTCCGTGCATTGCCTAACCTTGCGTTGTCGTGCCTTAGCCTTGCCTCGCCTGACAGTGCCTTGCCTTGCGTTACCCTTTCCTTGCCTGGCCGTGCATTGTTAAGCCTTGCGTTGCCATGCCTTAGCCTTGTTTCCCCTTGCCGTGCCGTGCCTTTTGTTACACTTGCCTTGCCTTGCTTTGCCTTGCCTTCCTTTCCTTCCGTTACTCTTTCATTGCCTAGCCGTGCACTGCGTAGCCTTGCGTTGTCGTGCTTTACCCTTGCCTCGCCTGACCGTGCCTTGCCTTGCGTTACCCTTTCCTTGCCTTGCCGTGCATTGCCTAGCCGTGCGTTGTCGTGCATCAGCCTTGCCTTGCCTCAGCGTGCCTTGCCTTGCGTTACCCTTTCCTTGCCTTGCCGTGCATTGCCTAGCCGTGCGTTGCCGTGCCTTAGCCTTGTTTCCCCTTGCCGTGCCGTTCCTTCCGTTACCCTTGCCTTGCCTTGCTTTCCCTTGCCTTCCTTGCGTTCCGTTACTCTTTGCTTGCATTCCGTGGATTGCCTAGCCTTGCGTTGTCGTGTCTTAGCCTTTTTTCACCTTGCCATAGCCTTGCTTGCGTTGCCTTGCTTTGCCTTGCCTTCCTTGCCTTCCGTTACTCTTTGCTTGCCTTCCGTGCATGGCGTAGCCATGCGTGGTCGTGCCTTAGCCTTTCTTCACCTTGCCATAGCCTTGCTTGCGTTGCCTTGCTTTCCCTTGCATTCCTTGCCTTCCGTTACTCTTTGCTTGCCTTCCGAGCATTGCCTAGCCTTGCGTTGTCGTGCATTAGCCTTGTCTTGCCTTACCGTGCCTTGCCTTGCGTTACCCTTTCCTTGCCTGGCCGTGCATTGCCTAGCCGTGCGTTGCCGTTCCTTAGCCTTGTTTCCCCTTGCCGTGCCTTGCCTTTTGTTACACTTGCCTTGCCTTGCTTTGCCTTGCCTTCCTTTCCTTCCGTTACTCTTTCCTTGCCTAGCCGTGCACTGCCTAGCCTTGTGTTGTCGTGCATTAGCCTTGCCTCCCCAAACCGTGCCTTGCCTTGCGTTACCATTTCCTTGCCTTGCCCTGCATTGCCTAGCCCTGTGTTGTCGTGCGTTAGTCTTGTTTGCCCTTACCGTGCCGTTCCTTCCGTTACCCTTGCCTTCCCCTTCTTTTTCGAGCCTTCCTTGCCTTCCGTTACTCTTTGCTTGCCTTCCGTGCATTGCCTAGCCTTGCGTTGTCGTGCCTTAGCCTTGCCTCGCCTGCTCGTGCCTTGCCTTGCGTTACCCTTTCCTTGCCTTGCCGTGAATTGCCTAGCCGTGCGTTGTCGTGCATCAGCCTTGCCTTGCCTCACCGTGCCTTGCCTTGCGTTACCCTTACCTTGCCTTGCTTTCCCTTGCTTTCCTTGCCTTCCGTTACTCTTTGCTTTCCTTCCGTGCATTGCCTAGCCTTGCGTTGTCGTGCCTTAGCCTTGCCTCGGCTGACAGTGCCTTACATTGCGTTACCCTTTCCTTGCCTTGCCGTGCACTGCCTAGCCTTGCCTTGTCGTGCCTTAGCCTTGCCTCGCCTGACAGTGCCTTGCCTTGCGTTACCCTTTCCTTGCCTTGCCGTGCATTGCCTAGCCGTGCGTTTTCGTGCATCAGCCTTGCCTTGCCTCAGCGTGCCTTGCCTTGCGTTACCCTTTCCTTGCCTTGCCGTGCATTGCCTAGCCGTGCGTTGCCGTGCCTTAGCCTTGTTTCCCCTTGCCGTGCCGTTCCTTCCGTTACCCTTGCCTTGCCTTGCTTTCCCTTGCCTTCCTTGCCTTCCGTTACTCTTTGCTTGCATTCCGTGGATTGCCTAGCCTTGCGTTGTCGTGTCTTAGCCTTTTTTCACCTTGCCATAGCCTTGCTTGCGTTGCCTTGCTTTGCCTTGCCTTCCTTGCCTTCCGTTACTCTTTGCTTGCCTTCCGTGCATTGCGTAGCCTTGCGTGGTCGTGCCTTAGCCTTTCTTCACCTTGCCATAGCCTTGCTTGCGTTGCCTTGCTTTCCCTTGCATTCCTTGCCTTCCGTTACTCTTTGCTTGCCTTCCGAGCATTGCCTAGCCTTGCGTTGTCGTGCATTAGCTTTGCCTCGCCTGACTGTGCCTTGCCTTGCGTTACCCTTTCCTTGCCTTTCCGTGCATTGCCTAGCCCTGCGTTGCCGTGCCTTAGCCTTGTTTCCCCTTGCCGAGCCGTTCCTTCCGTTACCCTTGCCTTGCCTTGGTTTCCCTTGCCTTCCTTGCCTTCCGTTACTCTTTGCTTGCCTTCCGTGCATTGCCAAGCCTTGCGTTGTCGTGCATTAGCCTTGCCTCGCCTGACCGGGCCTTGCCTTGCGTTACCCTTTCCTTGCCTTGCCGTGCATTGCCTAGCCGTGCGTTGCCGTTCCTTAGCCTTGTTTCCCCTTGCCGTGCCTTGCCTTGTGTTACACTTGCCTTGCCTTGCTTTGCCTTGCCTTCCTTTCCTTCCGTTACTCTTTCCTTGCCTAGCCGTGCACTGCCTAGCCTTGCGTTGTCGTGCATTAGCCTTGCCTCCCCAAACCGTGCCTTGCCTTGCGTTATCATTTCCTTGGCTTGGCCTGCATTGCCTAGCCCTGTGTTGTCGTGCCTTAGTCTTGTTTGCCCTTACCGTGCCGTTCCTTCCGTTACCCTTGCCTTCCCCTTCTTTTTCGAGCCTTCCTTGCCTTCCGTTACTCTTTGCTTGCCTTCCGTGCATTGCCTAGCCTTGCGTTGTCGTGCCTTAGCCTTTCCTCGCCTGATCGTGCCTTGCCTTGCGTTACCCTTTCCTTGCCTTGCCGTGAATTGCCTAGCCGTGCGTTGTCGTGCAACAGCCTTGCTTGCCTCACCGTGCCTTGCCTTGCGTTACCCTTAACTTGCCTTGCTTTCCCTTGCTTTCCTTGCCTTCCGTTACTCTTTGCTTTCCTTCCGTGCATTGCCTAGCCTTGAGTTGTCGTGCCTTAGCCTTGCCTCGGCTGACAGTGCCTTGCCTTGCGTTACCCTTTCCTTGCCTTGCCGTGCACTGCCTAGCCTTGCCTTGTCGTGCCTTAGCCTTGCCTCGCCTGACAGTGCCTTGCCTTGCGTTACCCTTTCCTTGCCTGGCCGTGCATTGCTTAGCCTTGCGTTGCCGTGCCTTAGCCTTGTTTCCCCTTGCCGTGCCGTGCCTTTTGTTACACTTGCCTTGCCTTGCTTGGCCTTGCCTTCCTTTCCTTCCGTTACTCTTTCCTTGCCTAGCCGTGCACTGCCTAGCCGTGCGTTGTCGTGCATTACCCTTGCCTCGCCTGACCGTGCCTTGCCTTGCGTTACCCTTTCCTTGCTTTGCTGTGCATTGCCTAGCCGTGCGTTGTCGTGCATCAGCCTTGCCTTGCCTCTCCGTGCCTTGCCTTGCGTTACCCTTTCCTTCCCTTGCCGTGCATTGCCTAGCCGTGCCTTGCCGTGCCTTAGGCTTGTTTCCCCTTGCCGTGCCGTTCCTTCCGTTACCCTTGCCTTGCCTTGCTTTCCCTTGCCTTCCTTGCCTCCCGTTACTCTTTGCTTGCCTTCCGTGCATTGCCTAGCCTTGCGTTGTCGTGCATTAGCCTTGCCTCCCCAAACCATGGCTTGCCTTGCGTTACCCTTTCCTTGCCTTGCCCTGCATTACCTAGCCCTGTGTTTTCGTGCCTTAGCCTTGTTTCCCCTTACCGTGACGTTCCTTTCGGTACCCTTGCCTTCCCCTGATTTCCTTTGCATTCCTTGCCTTCCGTTACTCTTTGCTTGCCTTCCGTGCATTGCCTAGCCTTGCGTTGTCGTGCCTTAGCCTTGTTTCCCCTTGCCGTGCCGTGCCTGTTGTTACACTTGCTTTGCCATGCTTTGCCTTGCCTTCCTTTGCTTCCGTTAGTCTTTCCTTGCCTAGCCGTGCACTGCCTAGCCTTGCGATGTCGTGCATTAGCTTTGCCTCGCCTGACAGTGCCTTGCCTTGCGTTACCCTTTCCTTGCCTTGCCGTGCATTGCCTAGCCCTGCTTTGCCGTGCCTTAGCCTTGTTTCCCCTTGCCGAGGCGTTCCTTCCGTTACCCTTGCCTTGCCATGGTTTTGCTTGCCTTCCTTGCCTTCCGTTACTCTTTGCTTGCCTTCCGTGCATTGCCGAGCCTTGCGTTGTCGTGCATTAGCCTTGCCTCGCCTGACCGGCCCTTGCCTTGCGTTACCCTTTCCTTGCCTTGCCGTGCATTGCCTAGCCGTGCGTTGTCGTGCATTAGCCTTGTCTTGCCTTACCGTGCCTTGCCTTGCGTTACCCTTTCCTTGCCTGGCCGTGCATTGCCTAGCCGTGCGTTGCCGTTCCTTAGCCTTGTTTCCCCTTGCCGTGCCTTGCCTTTTGTTACACTTGCCTTGCCTTGCTTTGCCTTGCCTTCCTTTCCTTCCGTTACTCTTTCCATTCCTAGCCGTGCACTGCCTAGCCTTGCGTTGTCTTGCATTAGCCTTGCTTCCCCAAACCGTGCCTTGCCTTGCGTTACCATTTCCTTGCCTTGCCCTGCATTGCCTAGCCCTGTGTTGTCGTGCCTTAGTCTTGTTTGCCCTTACCGTGCCGTTCCTTCCGTTAACCTTGCCTTCCCCTTCTTTCCCTAGCCTTCCTTGCCTTCCGTTACTCTTTGCTTGCCTTCCGTGCATTGCCTAGCCTTGCGTTGTCGTGCCGCCTGATCGTGCCTTGCCTTGCGTTACTCTTACCTTGCCTTGCTTTCCCTTGCTTTCCTTGCCTTCCGTTACTCTTTGCTTTCCTTCCGTGCATTGCCTAGCCTTGCGTTGTCGTGCCTTAGCCTTGCCTCGCCTGACAGTGCCTTGCCTTGCGTTACCCTTTCTTGCCTTGCCGAGCACTGCCTAGCCTTGCCTTGTCGTGCCTTAGCCTTGCCTCGCCTGACAGTGCCTTGCCTTGCGTTACCCTTTCCTTGCCTGGCCGTGCAACACTTGCTTTGCCATGCTTTGCCTTGCCTTCCTTTGCTTCCGTTAGTCTTTCCTTGCCTAGCCGTGCACTGCCAAGCCTTGCGATGTCGTGCATTAGCTTTGCCTCGCCTGACAGTGCCTTGCCTTGCGTTACCGTTTCCTTGCCTTGCCGTGCATTGCCTAGCCCTGCTTTGCCGTGCCTTAGCCTTGCCCCTTGCCGAGGCGTTCCTTCCGTTACCCTTGCCTTGCCATACCTTGCCTCGCCTGACCGGCCCTTGCCTTGCGTTACCCTTTCCTTCCTTGCCGTGCATTGCCTAGCCGTTTTTTCTTGCCTTACCGTTGCCTGGCCGTGCATTGCCTAGCCGTGCGTTGCCGTTCCTTAGCCTTGTTTCCCCTTGCCGTGCCTTGCCTTTTGTTACACTTGCCTTGCCTTGCTTTGCCTTGCCTTCCTTTCCTTCCGTTACTCTTTCCTTTCCTAGCCGTGCACTGCCTAGCCTTGCGTTGTCTTGCATTAGCCTTGCTTCCCCAAACCGTGCCTTGCCTTGCGTTACCATTTCCTTGCCTTGCCCTGCTTTGCCTAGCCCTGTGTTGTCGTGCCTTAGTCTTGTTTGCCCTTACCGTGCCGTTCCTTCCGTTAACCTTGCCTTCCCCTTCTTTCCCTAGCCTTCCTTGCCTTCCGTTACTCTTTGCTTGCCTTCCGTGCATTGCCTAGCCTTGCGTTGTCGTGCCTTAGCCTTGCCTCGCCTGATCGTGCCTTGCCTTGCGTTACCCTTTCCTTGCCTTGCCGTGAATTGCCTAGCCTGCGTTGTCGTGCATCAGCCTTGCCTTGCCTCACCGTGCCTTGCCTTGCGTTACCCTTACCTTGCCTTGCTTTCCCTTGCTTTCCTTGCCTTCCGTTACTCTTTGTTTCCTTCCGTGCATTGCCTAGCCTTGCGTTGTCGTGCCTTAGCCTTGCCTCGCCTGACAGTGCCTTGCCTTGCGTTACCCTTTCCTTGCCTTGCCGTGCACTGCCTAGCCTTGCCTTGTCGTGCCTTAGCCTTGCCTCGCCTGACAGTGCCTTGCCCTGCGTTACCCTTTCCTTGCCTGGCCGTGCTTTGCCTAGCCGTGCGTTGCCGTTCCTTAGACTTGTTTCCCCTTGCCGTGACTTGCCTTTTGTTACACTTGCCTTGCCTTGCTTTGCCTTGCCTTCCTTGCCTTCCGTTACTCTTTGCTTGCCTTCCGTGAATTGCCTAGCCTTGCGTTGTCGTGCCTTAGCCTTGTTTCCCCTTGCCGAGCCGTGCCTGTTGTTACACTTGCTTTGCCATGCTTTGCCTTGCCTTCCTTTGCTTCCGTTAGTCTTTCCTTGCCTAGCCGTGCACTGCCAAGCCTTGCGATGTCGTGCATTAGCTTTGCCTCGCCTGACAGTGCCTTGCCTTGCGTTACCGTTTCCTTGCCTTGCCGTGCATTGCCTAGCCCTGCTTTGCCGTGCCTTAGCCTTGTTTCCCCTTGCCGAGGCGTTCCTTCCGTTACCATTGCCTTGCCATGGTTTTGCTTGCCTTCCTTGCCTTCCGTTACTCTTTGCTTGCCTTCCGTGCATTGCCGAGCCTTGCGTTGTCGTGCATTAGCCTTGCCTCGCCTGACCGGCCCTTGCCTTGCGTTACCCTTTCCTTGCCTTGCCGTGCATTGCCTAGCCGTGCGTTGTCGTGCATTAGCCTTGTCTTGCCTTACCGTGCCTTGCCTTGCGTTACCCTTTCCTTGCCTGGCCGTGCATTGCCTAGCCGTGCGTTGCCGTTCCTTAGCCTTGTTTCCCCTTGCCGTGCCTTGCCTTTTGTTACACTTGCCTTGCCTTGCTTTGCTTGCCTTCCTTTCCTTCCGTTACTCTTTCCTTTCCTAGCCGTGCACTGCCTAGCCTTGCGTTGTCTTGCATTAGCCTTGCTTCCCCAAACCGTGCCTTGCCTTGCGTTACCATTTCCTTGCCTTGCCCTGCATTGCCTAGCCCTGTGTTGTCGTGCCTTAGTCTTGTTTGCCCTTACCGTGCCGTTCCTTCCGTTAACCTTGCCTTCCCCTTCTTTCCCTAGCCTTCCTTGCCTTCCGTTACTCTTTGCTTGCCTTCCGTGCATTGCCTAGCCTTGCGTTGTCGTGCCTTAGCCTTGCCTCGCCTGATCGTGCCTTGCCTTGCGTTACCCTTTCCTTGCCTTGCCGTGAATTGCCTAGCCTGCGTTGTCGTGCATCAGCCTTGCCTTGCCTCACCGTGCCTTGCCTTGCGTTACCCTTACCTTGCCTTGCTTTCCCTTGCTTTCCTTGCCTTCCGTTACTCTTTGCTTTCCTTCCGTGCATTGCCTAGCCTTGCGTTGTCGTGCCTTAGCCTTGCCTCGCCTGACAGTGCCTTGCCTTGCGTTACCCTTTCCTTGCCTGGCCGTGCATTGTTAAGCCTTGCGTTGCCATGCCTTAGCCTTGTTTCCCCTTGCCGTGCCGTGCCTTTTGTTACACTTGCCTTGCCTTGCTTTCCCTTGCCTTCCTTTCCTTCCGTTACTCTTTGCTTGCCTTCCGTGCATTGCCTAGCCTTGCGCTGTCGTGCATTAGCCTTGCCTTGCCTCACAGTGCCTTGCCTTGCGTTACCCTTTCCTTGCCTTGCCGTGCATTGCCTAGCCAGGCGTTGTCGTGCATCAGCCTTGCCTTGCCTCACCGTGCCTTGCCTTGCGTTACCCTTTCTTTGCCTTGCCGTGCATTGCCTAGCCGTGCGTTGCCGTGCCTTAGCCTTGTTTCCCCTTGCCGTGCCGTTCCTTCCGTTACCCTTGCCTTGCGTTGCTTTCCCTTGCCTTCCTTGCCTTCCGTTACTCTTTGCTTGCCTTCCGTGCATTGCCTAGCCTTGCGTTGTCGTGTCTTAGCCTTTTTTCACCTTGCCATAGCCTTGCTTGCGTTGCCTTGCTTTGCCTTGCCTTCCTTGCCTTCCGTTACTCTTTGCTTGCCTTCCGTGCATTGCCTAGCCTTGCGTGGTCGTGCCTTAGCCTTTTGTCACCTTGCCATAGCCTTGCTTGCGTTGCCTTGCTTTGCCTTGCATTCCTTGCCTTCCGTTACTCTTTGATTGCCTTCCGTGCATTGCCTAGCCTTGCGTTGTCGTGCATTAGCCTTGTTTTCCCTTGCCGTGCCGTTCCTTCCGTTACCCTTGCCTTGCCTTGCTTTCCCTTGCTTTCCTTGCCTTCCGTTACACTTTGCTTTCCTTCCGTGCATTGCCTAGCCTTGCGTTGTGGTGCCTTAGCCTTGTTTCCCCTTGCCGTGCCGTGCCTTTTGTTACACTTGCCTTGCCCTGCTTTGCCTTGCCTTCCTTTCCTTCCGTTACTCTTTCCTTGCCTAGCCGTGCACTGCGTAGCCTTGCGTTGTCGTGCCTTAGCCTTGCCTCGCCTGACCGTGCCTTGCCTTGCGTTACCCTTTCCTTGCCTTGCCGTGCATTGCCTAGCCGTGCGTTGTCGTGCATCAGCCTTGCCTTGCCTCACCGTGCCTTGCCTTGCGTTACTCTTTCCTTGCCTAGCCGTGCACTGCCTAGCCTTGCGTTGTCGTGCATTAGCCCTGCCTCCCCAAACCGTGCCTTGCCTTGCGTTACCATTTCCTTGCCTTGCCCTGCATTGCCCAGCCCTGTGTTTTCGTGCCTTAGTCTTGTTTGCCCTTACCGTGCCGTTCCTTCCGTTACCCTTGCCTTCCCCTTCTTTCCCTAGCCTTCCTTGCCTTCCGTTACTCTTTGCTTGCCTTCCGTGCATTGCCTAGCCTTTCGTTGTCGTGCCTTAGCCTTGCCTCGCCTGATCGTGCCTTGCCTTGCGTTACCCTTTCCTTGCCGTGCCGTGAATTGCCTAGCCGTGCGTTGTCGTGCATCAGCCTTGCCTTGCCTCACCGTGCCTTGCCTTGCGTTACCCTTACCTTGCCTTGCTTTCCCTTGCTTTCCTTGCCTTCCGTTACTCTTTGCTTTCCTTCCGTGCATTGCCTAGCCTTGCGTTGTCCTGCCTTAGCCTTGCCTCGCCTGACAGTGCCTTGCCTTGCGTTACCCTTTCCTTGCCTTGCCGTGCACTGCCTAGCCTTGCCTTGTCGTGCCTTAGCCTTGCCTCGCCTGACAGTGCCTTACCTTGCGTTACCCTTTCCTTGCCTGGCCGTGCATTGCTTAGCCTTGCGTTGCCGTGCCTTAGCCTTGTTTCCCCTTGCCGTGCCGTGCCTTTTGTTACACTTGCCTTGCCTTGCTTTGCCTTGCCTTCCTTTCCTTCCGTTACTCTTTACTTGCCTAGCCGTGCACTGCGTAGCCTTGCGTTGTCGTGCATTACCCTTGCCTCGCCTGACCGTGCCTTGCCTTGCGTTACCCTTTCCTTGCCTTGCGGTGCATTGCCTAGCCGTGCGTTGTCGTGCATCAGCCTTGCCGTGCCTCACCGTGCCTTGCCTTGCGTTACCCTTTCCTTGCCTTGCCGTGCATTGCCTAGCCGTGCATTGCCGTGCCTTAGCCTTGTTTCCCCTTGCAGTGCCGTTCCTTCCGTTACCCTTGCCTTGCCTTGCTTTCCCTTGCCTTCCTTGCCTTCCGTTACTCTTTGCTTGCCTTCCGTGCATTGCCTAGCCTTGCGTTGTCGTGTCTTAGCCTTTTTTCAACTTGCCATAGCCTTGCTTGCGTTGCCTTGCTTTGCCTTGCCTTCCTTGCCTTCCGTTACTCTTTGCTTGCCTTCCGTGCATTGCCTAGCCTTGCGTGGTCGTGCCTTAGCCTTTTTTCACCTTGCCATAGCCTTGCTTGCGTTGCCTTGCTTTGCCTTGCATTCCTTGCCTTCCGTTACTCTTTGCTTGCCTTCCGTGCATTGCCTAGCCTTGCGTTGTCGTGCATTAGCCTTGCCTCCCCAAACCGTGCCTTGCCTTGCGTTACCCTTTCCTTGCCTGGCCGTGCATTGCCTAGCCGTGCGTTGCCGTTCCTTAGCCTTGGTTCCCCTTGCCGTGCCTTGCCTTTTGTTACACTTGCCTTGCCTTGCTTTGCCTTGCCTTCCTTTCCTTCCGTTACTCTTTCCTTGCCTAGCCGTGCACTGCCTAGCCTTGTGTTGTCGTGCATTAGCCTTGCCTCCCCAAACCGTGCCTTGCCTTGCGTTACCATTTCCTTGCCTTGCCCTGCATTGCCTAGCCCTGTGTTGTCGTGCCTTAGTCTTGTTTGCCCTTACCGTGCCGTTCCTTCCGTTACCCTTGCCTTGCCTTGCTTTCCCTTGCTTTCCTTGCCTTCCGTTACACTTTGCTTTCCTTCCTTGCATTGCCTAGCCTTGCGTTGTGGTGCCTGAGCCTTGTTTCCCCTTGCCGTGCCGTGCCTTTTGTTACACTTGCCTTGCCCTGCTTTGCCTTGCCTTCCTTTCCTGCCGTTACTCTTTCCTTGCCTAGCCGTGCACTGCGTAGCCTTGCGTTGTCGTGCATTACCCTTGCCTCGCCTGACCGTGCCTTGCCTTGCGTTACCCTTTCCTTGCCTTGCCGTGCATTGCCTAGCCGTGCGTTGTCGTGCATCAGCCTTGCCTTGCCTCACCGTGCCTTGCCTTGCGTTACCCTTTCCTTGACTTGCCGTGCATTGCCTAGCCGTGCCTTGCCGTGCCTTAGCCTTGTTTCCCCTCGCCGTGCCGTTCCTTCCGTTACCCTTGCCTTGCCTTGCTTTCCCTTGCCTTCCTTGCCTTCCGTTACTCTTTGCTTGCCTTCCGTGCATTGCCAAGCCTTGCGTTGTCGTGCATTAGCCTTGCCTCGCCTGACCGGGCCTTGCCTTGCGTTACCCTTTCCTTGCCTTGCCCTGCATTGCCTAGCCGTGCTTTGTCGTGCATTAGCCTTGTCTTGCCTTACCGTGCCTTGCCTTGCGTTACCCTTTCCTTGCCTGGCCGTGCATTGCCTAGCCGTGCGTTGCCGTTCCTTAGCCTTGTTTCCCCTTGCCGTGCCTTGCCTTTTGTTACACTTGCCTTGCCTTGCTTTGCCTTGCCTTCCTTTCCTTCCGTTACTCTTTCCTTGCCTAGCCGTGCACTGCCTAGCCTTGTGTTGTCGTGCATTAGCCTTGCCTCCCCAAACCGTGCCTTGCCTTGCGTTACCATTTCCTTGCCTTGCCCTGCAATGCCTAGCCCTGTGTTGTCGTGCCTTAGTCTTGTTTGCCCTTACCGTGCCGTTCCTTCCGTTACCCTTGCCTTCCCCTTCTTTCCCTAGCCTTCCTTGCCTTCCGTTACTCTTTGCTTGCCTTCCGTGCATTGCCTAGCCTTGCGTTGTCGTACCTTAGCCTTGCCTCGCCTGATCGTGCCTTGCCTTGCGTTACCCTTTCCTTGCCTTGCCGTGAATTGCCTAGCCGTGCGTTGTCGTGCAACAGCCTTGCCTTGCCTCACCGTGCCTTGCCTTGCGTTACCCTTACCTTGCCTTGCTTTCCCTTGCCTTCCTTGCCTTCCGTTACTCTTTGCTTTCCTTCCGTGCATTGCCTACTGCCTAGCCTTGCCTTGTCGTGCCTTAGCCTTGCCTCGCCTGACAGTGCCTTGCCTTGCGTTACCCTTACCTTGCCTTGCTTTCCCTTGCTTTCCTTGCCTTCCGTTACTCTTTGCTTTCCTTCCGTGCATTGCCTAACATTGCGTTGTCGTGCCTTAGCCTTGCCTCGCCTGACAGTGCCTTGCCTTGCGTTACCCTTTCCTTGCCTGGCCGTGCATTGTTAAGCCTTGCGTTGCCATGCCTTAGCCTTGTTTCCCCTTGCCGTGCCGTGCCTTTTGTTACACTTGCCTTGCCTTGCTTTGCCTTGCCTTCCTTTCCTTCCGTTACTCTTTCATTGCCTAGCCGTGCACTGCGTAGCCTTGCGTTGTCGTGCTTTACCCTTGCCTCGCCTGACCGTGCCTTGCCTTGCGTTACCCTTTCCTTGCCTTGCCGTGCATTGCCTAGCCGTGCGTTGTCGTGCATCAGCCTTGCCTTGCCTCAGCGTGCCTTGCCTTGCGTTACCCTTTCCTTGCCTTGCCGTGCATTGCCTAGCCGTGCGTTGCCGTGCCTTAGCCTTGTTTCCCCTTGCCGTGCCGTTCCTTCCGTTACCCTTGCCTTGCCTTGCTTTCCCTTGCCTTCCTTGCGTTCCGTTACTCTTTGCTTGCATTCCGTGGATTGCCTAGCCTTGCGTTGTCGTGTCTTAGCCTTTTTTCACCTTGCCATAGCCTTGCTTGCGTTGCCTTGCTTTGCCTTGCCTTCCTTGCCTTCCGTTACTCTTTGCTTGCCTTCCGTGCATGGCGTAGCCATGCGTGGTCGTGCCTTAGCCTTTCTTCACCTTGCCATAGCCTTGCTTGCGTTGCCTTGCTTTCCCTTGCATTCCTTGCCTTCCGTTACTCTTTGCTTGCCTTCCGAGCATTGCCTAGCCTTGCGTTGTCGTGCATTAGCCTTGTCTTGCCTTACCGTGCCTTGCCTTGCGTTACCCTTTCCTTGCCTGGCCGTGCATTGCCTAGCCGTGCGTTGCCGTTCCTTAGCCTTGTTTCCCCTTGCCGTGCCTTGCCTTTTGTTACACTTGCCTTGCCTTGCTTTGCCTTGCCTTCCTTTCCTTCCGTTACTCTTTCCTTGCCTAGCCGTGCACTGCCTAGCCTTGTGTTGTCGTGCATTAGCCTTGCCTCCCCAAACCGTGCCTTGCCTTGCGTTACCATTTCCTTGCCTTGCCCTGCATTGCCTAGCCCTGTGTTGTCGTGCGTTAGTCTTGTTTGCCCTTACCGTGCCGTTCCTTCCGTTACCCTTGCCTTCCCCTTCTTTTTCGAGCCTTCCTTGCCTTCCGTTACTCTTTGCTTGCCTTCCGTGCATTGCCTAGCCTTGCGTTGTCGTGCCTTAGCCTTGCCTCGCCTGATCGTGCCTTGCCTTGCGTTACCCTTTCCTTGCCTTGCCGTGAATTGCCTAGCCGTGCGTTGTCGTGCAACAGCCTTGCTTGCCTCACCGTGCCTTGCCTTGCGTTACCCTTAACTTGCCTTGCTTTCCCTTGCTTTCCTTGCCTTCCGTTACTCTTTGCTTTCCTTCCGTGCATTGCCTAGCCTTGAGTTGTCGTGCCTTAGCCTTGCCTCGGCTGACAGTGCCTTGCCTTGCGTTACCCTTTCCTTGCCTGGCCGTGCATTGCTTAGCCTTGCGTTGCCGTGCCTTAGCCTTGTTTCCCCTTGCCGTGCCGTGCCTTTTGTTACACTTGCCTTGCCTTGCTTGGCCTTGCCTTCCTTTCCTTCCGTTACTCTTTCCTTGCCTAGCCGTGCACTGCCTAGCCGTGCGTTGTCGTGCATTACCCTTGCCTCGCCTGACCGTGCCTTGCCTTGCGTTACCCTTTCCTTGCTTTGCTGTGCATTGCCTAGCCGTGCGTTGTCGTGCATCAGCCTTGCCTTGCCTCTCCGTGCCTTGCCTTGCGTTACCCTTTCCTTCCCTTGCCGTGCATTGCCTAGCCGTGCCTTGCCGTGCCTTAGGCTTGTTTCCCCTTGCCGTGCCGTTCCTTCCGTTACCCTTGCCTTGCCTTGCTTTCCCTTGCCTTCCTTGCCTCCCGTTACTCTTTGCTTGCCTTCCGTGCATTGCCTAGCCTTGCGTTGTCGTGCATTAGCCTTGCCTCCCCAAACCGTGGCTTGCCTTGCGTTACCCTTTCCTTGCCTTGCCCTGCATTACCTAGCCCTGTGTTTTCGTGCCTTAGCCTTGTTTCCCCTTACCGTGACGTTCCTTTCGGTACCCTTGCCTTCCCCTGATTTCCTTTGCATTCCTTGCCTTCCGTTACTCTTTGCTTGCCTTCCGTGCATTGCCTAGCCTTGCGTTGTCGTGCCTTAGCCTTGTTTCCCCTTGCCGTGCCGTGCCTGTTGTTACACTTGCTTTGCCATGCTTTGCCTTGCCTTCCTTTGCTTCCGTTAGTCTTTCCTTGCCTAGCCGTGCACTGCCTAGCCTTGCGATGTCGTGCATTAGCTTTGCCTCGCCTGACAGTGCCTTGCCTTGCGTTACCCTTTCCTTGCCTTGCCGTGCATTGCCTAGCCCTTCTTTGCCGTGCCTTAGCATTGTTTCCCCTTGCCGAGGCGTTCCTTCCGTTACCCTTGCCTTGCCATGGTTTTGCTTGCCTTCCTTGCCTTCCGTTACTCTTTGCTTGCCTTCCGTGCATTGCCGAGCCTTGCGTTGTCGTGCATTAGCCTTGCCTCGCCTGACCGGCCCTTGCCTTGCGTTACCCTTTCCTTGCCTTGCCGTGCATTGCCTAGCCGTGCGTTGTCGTGCATTAGCCTTGTCTTGCCTTACCGTGCTTTGCCTTGCGTTACCCTTTCCTTGCCTGGCCGTGCATTGCCTAGCCGTGCGTTGCCGTTCCTTAGCCTTGTTTCCCCTTGCCGTGCCTTGCCTTTTGTTACACTTGCCTTGCCTTGCTTTGCCTTGCCTTCCTTTCCTTCCGTTACTCTTTCCATTCCTAGCCGTGCACTGCCTAGCCTTGCGTTGTCTTGCATTAGCCTTGCTTCCCCAAACCGTGCCTTGCCTTGCGTTACCATTTCCTTGCCTTGCCCTGCATTTCCTAGCCCTGTGTTGTCGTGCCTTAGTCTTGTTTGCCCTTACCGTGCCGTTCCTTCCGTTAACCTTGCCTTCCCCTTCTTTCCCTAGCCTTCCTTGCCTTCCGTTACTCTTTGCTTTCCTTCCGTGCATTGCCTAGCCTTGCGTTGTCGTGCCTTAGCCTTGCCTCGCCTGACAGTGCCTTGCCTTGCGTTACCCTTTCCTTGCCTTGCCGTGCACTGCCTAGCCTTGCCTTGTCGTGCCTTAGCCTTGCCTCGCCTGACAGTGCCTTGCCTTGCGTTACCCTTTCCTTGCCTGGCCGTGCATTGCCTAGCCGTGCGTTGCCGTTCCTTAGACTTGTTTCCCCTTGCCGTGACTTGCCTTTTGTTACACTTGCCTTGCCTTGCTTTGCCTTGCCTTCCTTGCCTTCCGTTACTCTTTGCTTGCCTTCCGTGAATTGCCTAGCCTTGCGTTGTCGTGCCTTAGCCTTGTTTCCCCTTGCCGTGCCGTGCCTGTTGTTACACTTGCTTTGCCATGCTTTGCCTTGCCTTCCTTTGCTTCCGTTAGTCTTTCCTTGCCTAGCCGTGCACTGCCAAGCCTTGCGATGTCGTGCATTAGCTTTGCCTCGCCTGACAGTGCCTTGCCTTGCGTTACCGTTTCCTTGCCTTGCCGTGCATTGCCTAGCCCTGCTTTGCCGTGCCTTAGCCTTGTTTCCCCTTGCCGAGGCGTTCCTTCCGTTACCCTTGCCTTGCCATGGTTTTGCTTGCCTTCCTTGCCTTCCGTTACTCTTTGCTTGCCTTCCGTGCATTGCCGAGCCTTGCGTTGTCGTGCATTAGCCTTGCCTCGCCTGACCGGCCCTTGCCTTGCGTTACCCTTTCCTTTCCTTGCCGTGCATTGCCTAGCCGTGCGTTGTCGTGCATTAGCCTTGTCTTGCCTTACCGTGCCTTGCCTTGCGTTACCCTTTCCTTGCCTGGCCGTGCATTGCCTAGCCGTGCGTTGCCGTTCCTTAGCCTTGTTTCCCCTTGCCGTGCCTTGCCTTTTGTTACACTTGCCTTGCCTTGCTTTGCCTTGCCTTCCTTTCCTTCCGTTACTCTTTCCTTTCCTAGCCGTGCACTGCCTAGCCTTGCGTTGTCTTGCATTAGCCTTGCTTCCCCAAACCGTGCCTTGCCTTGCGTTACCATTTCCTTGCCTTGCCCTGCATTGCCTAGCCCTGTGTTGTCGTGCCTTAGTCTTGTTTGCCCTTACCGTGCCGTTCCTTCCGTTAACCTTGCCTTCCCCTTCTTTCCCTAGCCTTCCTTGCCTTCCGTTACTCTTTGCTTGCCTTCCGTGCATTGCCTAGCCTTGCGTTGTCGTGCCTTAGCCTTGCCTCGCCTGATCGTGCCTTGCCTTGCGTTACCCTTTCCTTGCCTTGCCGTGAATTGCCTAGCCTGCGTTGTCGTGCATCAGCCTTGCCTTGCCTCACCGTGCCTTGCCTTGCGTTACCCTTACCTTGCCTTGCTTTCCCTTGCTTTCCTTGCCTTCCGTTACTCTTTGCTTTCCTTCCGTGCATTGCCTAGCCTTGCGTTGTCGTGCCTTAGCCTTGCCTCGCCTGACAGTGCCTTGCCTTGCGTTACCCTTTCCTTGCCTTGCCGTGCACTGCCTAGCCTTGCCTTGTCGTGCCTTAGCCTTGCCTCGCCTGACAGTGCCTTGCCTTGCGTTACCCTTTCCTTGCCTGGCCGTGCATTGCCTAGCCGTGCGTTGCCGTTCCTTAGACTTGTTTCCCCTTGCCGTGACTTGCCTTTTGTTACACTTGCCTTGCCTTGCTTGGCCTTGCCTTCCTTGCCTTCCGTTACTCTTTGCTTGCCTTCCCTGAATTGCCTAGCCTTGCGTTGTCGTGCCTTAGCCTTGTTTCCCCTTGCCGTGCCGTGCCTGTTGTTACACTTGTTTGCCATGCTTTGCCTTGCCTTCCTTTGCTTCCGTTAGTCTTTCCTTGCCTAGCCGTGCACTGCCAAGCCTTGCGATGTCGTGCATTAGCTTTGCCTCGCCTGACAGTGCCTTGCCTTGCGTTACCATTTCCTTGCCTTGCCGTGCATTGCCTAGCCCTGCTTTGCCGTGCCTTAGCCTTGTTTCCCCTTGCCGAGGTGTTCCTTCCGTTACCCTTGCCTTGCCATGGTTTTGCTTGCCTTCCTTGCCTTCCGTTACTCTTTGCTTGCCTTCCGTGCATTGCCGAGCCTTGCGTTGTCGTGCATTAGCCTTGCCTCGCCTGACCGGCCCTTGCCTTGCGTTACCCTTTCCTTGCCTTGCCGTGCATTGCCTAGCCGTGCGTTGTCGTGCATTAGACTTGTCTTGCCTTACCGTGCCTTGCCTTGCGTTACCCTTTCCTTGCCTGGCCGTGCATTGCCTAGCCGTGCGTTGCCGTTCCTTAGCCTTGTTTCCCCTTGCCGTGCCTTGCCTTTTGTTACACTTGCCTTGCCTTGCTTTGCTTGCCTTCCTTTCCTTCCGTTACTCTTTCCTTTCCTAGCCGTGCACTGCCTAGCCTTGCGTTGTCTTGCATTAGCCTTGCTTCCCCAAACCGTGCGTTGCCTTGCGTTACCATTTCCTTCCCTTGCCCTGCATTGCCTAGCCCTGTGTTGTCGTGCCTTAGTCTTGTTTGCCCTTACCGTGCCGTTCCTTCCGTTAACCTTGCCTTCCCCTTCTTTCCCTAGCCTTCCTTGCCTTCCGTTACTCTTTGCTTGCCTTCCGTGCATTGCCTAGCCTTGCGTTGTCGTGCCTTAGCCTTGCCTCGCCTGATCGTGCCTTGCCTTGCGTTACCCTTTCCTTGCCTTGCCGTGAATTGCCTAGCCTGCGTTGTCGTGCATCAGCCTTGCCTTGCCTCACCGTGCCTTGCCTTGCGTTACCCTTACCTTGCCTTGCTTTCCCTTGCTTTCCTTGCCTTCCGTTACTCTTTGCTTTCCTTCCGTGCATTGCCTAGCCTTGCGTTGTCGTGCCTTAGCCTTGCCTCGCCTGACAGTGCCTTGCCTTGCGTTACCCTTTCCTTGCCTTGCCGTGCACTGCCTAGCCTTGCTATGTCGTGCCTTAGCCTTGCCTCGCCTGACGGTGCCTTGCCTTGCGTTACCCTTTCCTTGCCTTGCCGTGCATTGCCCAGGCGTGCGTTGCCATGCCTTAGCCTTGTTTCCCCTTGCCGTGTCGTGCCTTTTGTTACACTTGCCTTGCCTTGCTTTCCCTTGCCTTCCTTTCCTTCCGTTACTCTTTGCTTGCCTTCCGTGCATTGCCTAGCCTTGCGCTGTCGTGCATTAGCCTTGCCTTGCCTCACAGTGCCTTGCCTTGCGTTACCCTTTCCTTGCCTTGCCGTGCATTGCCTAGCCGGGCGTTGTCGTGCATCAGCCTTGCCTTGCCTCACCGTGCCTTGCCTTGCGTTACCCTTTCTTTGCCTTGCCGTGCATTGCCTAGCCGTGCGTTGCCGTGCCTTAGCCTTGTTTCCCCTTGCCGTGCCGTTCCTTCCGTTACCCTTGCCTTGCGTTGCTTTCCCTTGCCTTCCTTGCCTTCCGTTACTCTTTGCTTGCCTTCCGTGCATTGCCTAGCCTTGCGTTGTCGTGTCTTAGCCTTTTTTCACCTTGCCATAGCCTTGCTTGCGTTGCCTTGCTTTGCCTTGCCTTCCTTGCCTTCCGTTACTCTTTGCTTGCCTTCCGTGCATTGCCTAGCCTTGCGTGGTCGTGCCTTAGCCTTTTGTCACCTTGCCATAGCCTTGCTTGCGTTGCCTTGCTTTGCCTTGCATTCATTGCCTTCCGTTACTCTTTGATTGCCTTCCGTGCATTGCCTAGCCTTGCGTTGTCGTGCATTAGCCTTGTTTCCCCTTGCCGTGCCGTTCCTTCCGTTTCCCTTGCCTTGCCTTGCTTTCCCTTGCTTTCCTTGCCTTCCGATACACTTTGCTTTCCTTCCGTGCATTGCCTAGCCTTGCGTTGTGGTGCCTTAGCCTTGTTTCCCCTTGCCGTGCCGTGCCTTTTGTTACACTTGCCTTGCCCTGCTTTGCCTTGCCTTCCTTTCCTTCCGTTACTCTTTCCTTGCCTAGCCGTGCACTGCGTAGCCTTGCGTTGTCGTGCCTTAGCCTTGCCTCGCCTGACCGTGCCTTGCCTTGCGTTACCCTTTCCTTGCCTTGCCGTGCATTGCCTAGCCGTGCGTTGTCGTGCATCAGCCTTGCCTTGCCTCACCGTGCCTTGCCTTGCGTTACTCTTTCCTTGCCTAGCCGTGCACTGCCTAGCCTTGCGTTGTCGTGCATTAGCCCTGCCTCCCCAAACCGTGCCTTGCCTTGCGTTACCATTTCCTTGCCTTGCCCTGCATTGCCTAGCCCTGTGTTTTCGTGCCTTAGTCTTGTTTGCCCTTACCGTGCCGTTCCTTCCGTTACCCTTGCCTTCCCCTTCTTTCCCTAGCCTTCCTTGCCTTCCGTTACTCTTTGCTTGCCTTCCGTGCATTGCCTAGCCTTTCGTTGTCGTGCCTTAGCCTTGCCTCGCCTGATCGTGCCTTGCCTTGCGTTACCCTTTCCTTGCCGTGCCGTGAATTGCCTAGCCGTGCGTTGTCGTGCATCAGCCTTGCCTTGCCTCACCGTGCCTTGCCTTGCGTTACCCTTACCTTGCCTTGCTTTCCCTTGCTTTCCTTGCCTTCCGTTACTCTTTGCTTTCCTTCCGTGCACTGCCTAGCCTTGCCTTGTCGTGCCTTAGCCTTGCCTCGCCTGACAGTGCCTTACCTTGCGTTACCCTTTCCTTGCCTGGCCGTGCATTGCTTAGCCTTGCGTTGCCGTGCCTTAGCCTTGTTTCCCCTTGCCGTGCCGTGCCTTTTGTTACACTTGCCTTGCCTTGCTTTGCCTTGCCTTCCTTTCCTTCCGTTACTCTTTACTTGCCTAGCCGTGCACTGCGTAGCCTTGCGTTGTCGTGCATTACCCTTGCCTCGCCTGACCGTGCCTTGCCTTGCGTTACCCTTTCCTTGCCTGGCCGTGCATTGCCTAGCCGTGCGTTGCCGTTCCTTAGACTTGTTTCCCCTTGCCGTGACTTGCCTTTTGTTACACTTGCCTTGCCTTGCTTTGCCTTGCCTTCCTTGCCTTCCGTTACTCTTTGCTTGCCTTCCGTGAATTGCCTAGCCTTGCGTTGTCGTGCCTTAGCCTTGTTTCCCCTTGCCGTGCCGTGCCTGTTGTTACACTTGCCTTGCCATGCTTTGCCTTGCCTTCCTTTGCTTCCGTTAGTCTTTCCTTGCCTAGCCGTGCACTGCCTAGCCTTGCGATGTCGTGCATTAGCTTTGCCTCGCCTGACAGTGCCTTGCCTTGCGTTACCGTTTCCTTGCCTTGCCGTGCATTGCCTAGCCCTGCTTTGCCGTGCCTTAGCCTTGTTTCCCCTTGCCGAGGCGTTCCTTCCGTTACCCTTGCCTTGCCATGGTTTTGCTTGCCTTCCTTGCCTTCCGTTACTCTTTGCTTGCCTTCCGTGCATTGCCGAGCCTTGCGTTGTCGTGCATTAGCCTTGCCTCGCCTGACCGGCCCTTGCCTTGCGTTACCCTTTCCTTTCCTTGCCGTGCATTGCCTAGCCGTGCGTTGTCGTGCATTAGCCTTGTCTTGCCTTACCGTGCCTTGCCTTGCGTTACCCTTTCCTTGCCTGGCCGTGCATTGCCTAGCCGTGCGTTGCCGTTCCTTAGCCTTGTTTCCCCTTGCCGTGCCTTGCCTTTTGTTACACTTGCCTTGCCTTGCTTTGCCTTGCCTTCCTTTCCTTCCGTTACTCTTTCCTTTCCTAGCCGTGCACTGCCTAGCCTTGCGTTGTCTTGCATTAGCCTTGCTTCCCCAAACCGTGCCTTGCCTTGCGTTACCATTTCCTTGCCTTGCCCTGCATTGCCTAGCCCTGTGTTGTCGTGCCTTAGTCTTGTTTGCCCTTACCGTGCCGTTCCTTCCGTTAACCTTGCCTTCCCCTTCTTTCCCTAGCCTTCCTTGCCTTCCGTTACTCTTTGCTTGCCTTCCGTGCATTGCCTAGCCTTGCGTTGTCGTGCCTTAGCCTTGCCTCGCCTGATCGTGCCT